>NC_048298.1:229854590-230138370 GCF_013100865.1 Trachemys scripta elegans | reverse complement strand
AACAGAGAGTCCTGTGGCACCTTTAAGACTAACAGATGTATTGGAGCTTAAGCTTTCGTTGGTGAATGCATGCATCCGACGAAGTGGGCATTCACCCACGAAAGCTTATGCTCCAATACATCTGTTAGTCTTAAAGGTGCCACAGGACTCTCTGTTGCTTTTTAGTTTCAAAGAGCAATTAATACTAATATACGTACATTTAATTGTCTTTTGGTTTTTACTGGTTCAATAAAATAGAAAGATTATGGAGAATATTTCCATTTCGGTGTATATTGGTAATTCTCATTCTTTAAATAGACTATAATATATCCTTTATCTTTTAACTCACTTGGAATTTTGTTTTGTTTTTGAGAGTCTCATTAACTTTTCTACAAAATCCAAAATGATTGACTGCTCTGAATACTCCTAAAACAGAATTCTGCATATATGTGAAATGCACACAGCCAGTATTTTTTCCTTTAGATATTTATTTTAATATTCTGTCTTCCCCAAATGTTAACCATTACATTGAAAAATAATATTTGGAAATATACACAAACTTGTATAAACGTCTAATAAACAATTTATCAGCAAGAAAAACTTCTGAGTTACAAAATGGATGTATATTATTTGCTTCCAGATTAAATTGGTATAATTAATAGACTCCTTCATTTAACTGGGAAGTAATTTTTTGAATTTATCAAGATCACATGGACCTCTTACCATACTACAGTATTAAGCTTTTTCACAAATTTCCATGCCTACAGTATAAGGCTTTTGGTAATTACACTTGCTTCTTAGACCCCAGTCCTTTAATGAGCTCCCTGTAGAAGGACCCCTCTGCAGATCTCACTGCCAGATTAGGGCCTTAGTGGCTTTGATCCTGTGAGTAGGAATTGTGGGAATTAAGAGCCCCATGAAAGATTTTCCTGTGATCTTGTCATAGAACATTGCCAAGCAAAATAGCCTTTTTGTATTGTTATAGTTGTGCTAAATTGAGACATGTATTTATAGCACCTGTGCAATAAAATTAACTCGTATTGAAATGGGATTTTTCTCAGCCAAAACACAAACGGTGTACAGATCTTATTTCATGAACGTTCAACAATTTTTAAAGGTGACTGGTAAAACTAAACATTTGGTTTATCATCCAACAGCAATGAGTGCATATTTAAAAAACCCTTTCAGGCCTTCTTCCCTGCTTTATTTCTATTATATTAGAAAATCAGGTTTTGTCTATCCTTTTTTCCTGAAAGATTCTGTAGATGACTGGGGAGCTTGATGTAACATAAACCTATTAGGACTCTAATCAGGTCAAACTTGAGTGAAAGAGAAAGTGATTCTTATTCAGTTTAACATCTATTTAAATTTAAATTAATTAGAAATACTGGGGAGAAAAGATATCATTGTTAAAGACTCAGCACCTCTGCCTGCTCAAATAAAGGCTTGACACACTCCCACCCACCCCCCGCAGTCCATATCTGAGACCTCCAAAGAGTTCCCCCTCAATACTAAGGAAGATGTGGAAGATGTTACTTGACATTCCTGGCATTTTTAAAGTAAAAAAAAACAAGCAGAAAAATATGGGTAGATCTTCTTTACACATCATAAAAAAAAAACCACGCCGTTTTTTTTTTTCTTTGCAGATGACCTTTAATTAACATAGTTACCTACACTCCAGTTTACTACCATCCTCAAAATTCACCATCCATTACCAACACCAGATATGACAACCTCATGTTTTTCCTAGTAGTAGTAGTAATAATTAGGGCTGTTGATTAATTGCAGTTAACTTCCGCGATTAACTCAAAAAATTAATTGTAATTAATTGCAGTTTTAATCGCACTGTTAAACAATAGAATACCAATTGAAATTTATTAAATATTTTTGGATGTCTTTCTACATTTTCAAATATATTGATTTCTATTACAACACAGAATACAAAGTGTACACTGATCACTTTATATTATTTTTTATTACAAATATTTGCACTGTAAACATGATAAAAGAAATAGTATTTTTCAATTCACCTCATACAAATACTGTAGTGCAATCTTTGTTGTGAAAGTGCAACTTACAAATGTCAATTTTCTTTTGTTTGTTTGTTACAAAACTGCACTCAAAAACAAAACAAAGCAAAACTTTAGAGCCTGCAAGTCCGCCCAATCCTACTTCTTGTTCAGCCAATCGCTAGGGCAAACAAGTTTGTTTACGTTTATGGAAGATAATGCTTCTTATTTATAATGTCACCAGAAAGTGAGAACAGGCATTTACATGGGACTTTTGTAGCTGACATTGCAAGGTATTTACATGCCAGATATGCTAAACATTTGTATGCCCCCTTCATATTTTGGCTACCATTCCAGAGGACATACTTCCATGCTGATGATGTTAGTTTAAAAAAAAAAATGTGTTAATTAAATTTGTGACTGAACTCCTTGGGGGAGAACTGTATGTCTCCGGCTCTGTTTTACCCACATTCTGCCATATATTTCATGTTGTAGTAGTCTCGGATGATGACTCAGCACATGTTCGTTTTAAGAACACTTTCGCTGCAGGTTTGCAAAATCAATGTGAGATTTCTAACTGACCCAAGGTTTAAGAATCTGAAGTGCCTTCCAAAATTTGAGAGGGACAAAGTGTGGAGCATGCTTTCAGAAGTCTTAAAAGATCAACACTCCGATGTGGAAACTACAGAACCCGAACCACCAAAAAAGAAAATCAACCTTCTGCTGGTGGCATCTGACTCAGAGGATCAAAATGAACATGCATCAGTCCGCACTGCATTGGATTGTTATCAAGCAGAACCTGTCATCAGCATGGATGCATGTCCTCTGGAATGATGATTGAAACATGAAAGAACATATGAATCTTTAGTGTATCTGGCATGTAAATATCTTGTGACACCGGCTAGAACAGTGCCAAGCGAATGCCCCGTTCTCACTTTCAGTTGACATTGTGAACAAGAAGCGGGCAGCATTATTTCCTGCAAATATAAACATTGTTTGTCTGAGCGATTGGCGGAACAAAATATAGGACTGAGTGGACTTGTAGGCTCTAAAGTTTTACATTGTTTTATTTTTGAATGCAGTTATTTTTTGTACATAATTCTACATTTGTAAGTTCAACTTTCATGATAAAGAGATTGCACTACAGTACTTGTATTAGGTGAATTGAAAAATACTATTTCTTCTGCTTTTTACAGTGCAAATATTTGTAATCAGAAATAAATATAAAGTGAGCACTGTACACTTTGTATTCTGTGTTGCAAATGAAATCAATGTATTTGAAAAATGTAGAAAACATCCAAAATATTTAAATAAATTGTATTCTATTATTGTTTAATTGTGTTAATTTTTTTAATCGCGTGATTAATTGCGATTAATTTTTTTTAATCACTCGACAGCCCTAGTTATAATATAATAATTAGACACTGCTATATAAGTCAGTAGTTTAATCGTGCTTCCTGTTAACTTGGTGGTAATGTATCAAGGGTTAATCATCACTTCCCCATTTTGTCTTGGAGTTTATTTAGCTCAGGATTACCTTTTAAGCAGGAAACATTCTCAAGTTGCCATCTAAGTACACAATCTTTGTTATATTTAAGATGCTGAAAGTTTCAAGGAGAACTCTTGTAAAAAGAAAAGTAGTTAAGATGGAAGAAACTAAATAACTGAACATCCTATTAGATCAACTGTAGAATTACATACTCATGGTTGGGAAAATGTTTCAAAATGTGAAAGTGCCAATATCCTCAAGCAGTTACTTCACTTTAATATTTTGAAGAGTATGTTTAGCCACTTTGTGTTGAAATATAAGTGCATTACATTTTAAAATGTTATATTTCAATGAACGCATTTTTTGTTTTGGCACTTAAAAGGTTATTTTAGAAACAGAATCTGAAAAAACACTAGGGAAGTCTCCTTCAAGACTTGATACCTTTATTAAGACATTGGAGGAGGACAGAGATTATTATAAAAGTGAAGCTGACAATTTGAGGAAGATGTTTCGAAACACATCTTCAAGTCCTAAGCACAGCCCCACTCGTAGCAGCATTTCAAAACATTCTTCACCTATCCAGGTAAGCTTGGAATACATTATAGTATAGCAGTCATGCATTTATTTTGTACTGAAATCCCTAACACAGGATGTGGCTCTAAATCCATGTTCAGTAATAAGATAGTCTATTAGTTATGAAAATGGATGTCAACCTCCGGCAATTCACACGTAGCTAAACACTGCCTTGTTCTAGATTTACATCTCCTTAAACACTTCTTAAGGCTTACTGTGATTACATTTAAATACTTCATAAGGTGTATAATAAAAATAGTTTTGTGATAGTTAGGCAATTACTAGCCCAAAACAAGGTGAATCAAACCCTTTAGTTCCATGATATAAAGTGAGTAGAGAATACTGAGTCAGATTAAGACTGAGTTTTTGCACATGAAAGATTTCCAATCTCCATTTAGTGTTTGTATTTAGTATATAACATTGATAAAAATGCATACGCATCTAGTTTTGATTGTGTTGAATCTGTTCAGGGCTGGGCTTTCTATATTGTGTGTGTATAGTAGTAGTTTCAAAACCTAAAGTACTAGGAAATGTGTACAAATTTGTTTCTCATCATTAAACTTTTTTGACATTCTTTAAGGGAATGAGTTTAGATCCAGAAGTTATGAAAATATTCAGAGAACGTGAAGAACTTAAGTCAATGCTGGAAAAATATGAGCGCCACATGGCAGAAATTCAGGGTAACATCAAGGTTCTAACAGCTGAGAGAGACAAAATCGTCATTCTTTATGATCGGGTAATTGTATTCACAGGAGCAAGAAAGATAGTGGAAAAATCATATTTGAAACACTTTAAAGGAAAAAATATTTTAGTCTTGTACTTGCATTAGAAATTCAGGTCTCATCTACTCTGGAAGATTCTATGGTTGAGGTTTATCCCTTTTCGGGATGGCACTTAGGCAGGTGTTTAAGTCCCCTTGATTTCAATTTAAGCTCATTCATAAATGCTTTCCTGAATCGAAGAATATATACATGAGTCATTGCATTCAGACTTTGACCTCATTACCCACAACGTTGCTGAGGTGCACTTGTATCATTAGTCGCATGTCTTGTGATTAAAGTTGGTCAGAATTTTTTGTGAAAATGTTGACTTTTTGAAAAATCCAAAACTGAAATATTTCTGCCAATAATGTAAGTAGTTTGATTTGGACATGCCACTGCAGCATCTTATGGGAGTTGTAGTTTTGGTGCCTCATGCTTCTATTTTCTTCTATAGGCCAAGCTTCCTGTTCAGACTATATCTCCCATGATGCACCATAGTCTTTCTTGATGAGAGCAAGTGATGCAGCATTGGAATGTTCAGGTGCTTCGTTTTTCAATGGAAAAAATCTCAATTTTCTGCAGAAAGCAGACTTTGTTTTTTGGGGGGGAAAAAAAATTCAGTGAAAAAATCCAATTTTCTGTTAAAGTTTTGATGGAAAATTTTTGACAAGCCTTATTTGTAAAATATGTAGTCCATAATACATTACATTATCTGTTTCACATTTCACATGTGTTTAAAAATAACAGGCACAGGAAGAAATATCCCGACTTCGCCGAGATGTTATCAAATCCCCCAAGATTCCTAAAACGACTGTGACAGCCCAGGCTATCTTAAGGCGTGTGGAGACAGAAAGGGATACGGCTCTTTCTGATTTTCGAAGGATGACCACAGAACGAGATAGCCTAAGGGAGAGGTTAAAGGTTTGATTTTTATCCCAGCTTGTTATAGCATCGTAGTATAGTTAAGTTTGCGATGTGGTATCCAATATGTGTTTAAACTAAATGTATGCAATGAACTTTAAAAATAACGTTTTGTATGTATTTTTTGTTGTTGTTTGAAACAGATTGCCCAGGAGACTGCATTTAATGAGAGGGCTCACCTGGAACAGAGAATTGAAGAGCTAGAATCAACAGTTCAAGATGTAAGGAAAATATGTCTTGTTTACATATAGAATTGTTATTAATGTCATAAAGGTGACATTTGTGGTTAAAGATCTGCAGGTATAGTTTTAGGGCCCGCTTTTCTAAATGCACATATGAGTAACTGTACATGCCTGAATAGTCCCATTTAAGTCAATTTGATTGTTCAGATGAGTAAAATGTTTGCTGGATTGAGTCCTTTTTTTATAAAAGAAAAACATTAATAAAGAAAATGTACATATTAAATGTATCGTTTCAGAGATTATAGTGTTTGAAGTAAAAACTTGAGTTCATCCACATTGAAGAATGCAATGGAAGCTTGTATTGCTCTCAAAGTGAGATTCTAATATACCAGTAACTGAACATTTACTTACAAGCAGGGCTTAAATTCATCCAGAGCCCACCACAGTGGAGCTCTGGTAAATATTTTCAAACCCACGGGAGCCTTGTGGCTCGGGGCTTCAGACCTGCGGGAGCCCTGGTAGTGGGGGAGGGGGCTCCGGAAAATAATTGTTGAGAATTTAAGCCCTGATTTACAAGTTTAAATAGTTGTTCTGTACTCTTCATTCTCTTGGGAATCCCCTTGGTTAATAGACACCCTTTTCTTTATGCAACTCATTTGATAAATATGGAGGCTGGTACTTCAATATTCGGTCTTGTGATTTTAATGTTGAGAAAGTTGCTGAATGTACAGGAGTCCTATTGATTTGCTCTCAAATGGTTTGACCATTGATTAGAGTAATGTAGTGAATCAGTAAACTAGGAGAGAGAAGAAGGTGGAGAATTTGTGTAGGTTTTTTTTTTTTCTTACAGTGTTAAATCTTTAAATAGATTAGAGCAGGTGATTTCTTTGAATATTAAGCTGAAACCTTTTACTAATCAAGCTGTTATCTTTTTGAAGTGATCTGATTTTAATGTTGGTTTGTAGGGAATCCAAATTGAGATTCTGGAATTATTCTTTGTTTCTGGACTACAGAACTGAGGGAACTACAGGGATAGCTTAATAAGACTTTAGTTGGAGCCTTATGCTCTACAGTAATCTATCTGGGTGTCTTTGCTCAGGAGAGAGCTATGTCTTACATTTTTGACGCAGTGATTTTACTGCACTGTGATTCTTTCACTCAGTATTATTATTATTATTATTATTTATTATTACCATCATCATCATCATGTTACAATACCTTGTGCTATATCATCCAACTCTGTGATTTTTAATTCTTTTAGGCAACATATGACTTTTATGGTTGGGCATAAGCACCAAACCAAGTTTTCCACTAGCGGGGCAACCTACTATTAGAGCTGAAAGATATGACCCAGTAACTCACACTTTCTTTCTATCATCTGTCTCAGGCAAATAGTATAGTTTTGCCAGTGTTGCTCTATGTCAGATACATAGATATGATACAAGAAAGATGAGACGCACACTCCAATTTCTTTCCATTGATCAGTGGGCTTTGAATCAGGCCCTGAGCACAGAAAATGCTATGGAGATCTGCCTTTCAAATAAAAGATTTACAGTACAAATCAAAGTAGAATTTGAACTAGCAGAAGAAATATTCTATATAAGACATTCTTTTTTGAGTGATTGCTAATGTCAAGTCCAATTAGGTGTGTGCGTACTGCGTGCACAACAGCCTGAAGATTTTTCCCCTAGCAGTATCAGTAGGGTCGGCCTGGGCACCCCCTGGGGTCGCGCCTTCTTGGCGCTGGATATAGGGCCCTGCCAACCCGCCGTCCCCTCAGTTCCTTCTTGCTGCCAGTGATGGCTAGCTGGAATGTCCCGTAGCTTTTGCCTCGGCAAGCATGTTTTCTTGGCTGTGTCCTTTCTCTCCATTGTATATAGTTGTAGTTAATTATTAGTAGTTAGTGGTAGTTTCTTAAGTTTCCTTTGGGGGTTCTCCCCCCACAACGACCCTCCAGCACCGGGGCATGCCTCGGTCCCCAGGCTTCAAGGCATGTATAGACTGCTGCAGGTCTGCCCAGAAGCAATCCGCACACTTCGTGCTTACGTCTCTTAGCGAGGGTTATCTCAGGGAGCACTGCAAAATTTGCAGAGGGTTCTGTCTTAGGACCTCTCCCGTCTAAAAGACCGGGATCAGCGCTTCCGTATTTTACTCATGGAGGCAGCTCTTTGACCCCAGTCAGACCCCAGAGCGCTGGAGCCAGCCCCAAGCACCTTCTCTTTGGTGTGCAGTGCGCCGGCACCCTCGACCCGTGAGCCGGTGCCAAGGAAGGACTCTTCCAGAGACCCTCAGCACCACCATAGCTCCATGCACAGAGCCATGCCACAGACCTCCGTGAGGCACCGGTCACAATCCCCGGTACCTCAGAAGAAGAAACCTGACAGAGGTTGTTCTCCAGCCAGGCTTAAGGACCAGGCGGCTCAAACGTCATGGGTTTTGTCGACTCCTGCCCCAGTAGGGGTTCAGTCATGTTCGGACCCCCATCACTTGCCAGCCCGCCACAATGAAGACCTGCAGCTCCCCTCCACACTGGAAGTGTTTGAAGCTGTGTCGGGTCTCTTGGCACTTATGGCGCCAACCTCCCCTCCAAGGTGGGAGAAGTCGCTGGCACTGGTTCAAGCCCTGGTGCAATCAATGGGCAAGCTGGCGATGATGGGTCTATGTGCACCATCCCTGGCGCACTGCTCTCTGGCACCTGCCGCTTGTGTGGAGGAGCCGCACCGGTCCCACAGCTCGCAGTATCGATCCACAGCACCAAGAGGTTTTGCACCTCCGTGGTTGTCCCAGTTGGAGACTTCAGAGTCGGAAGCGGAGTTATCACACTCCAGTAGGAGCAGTAGGTCCCCATCCCGCAGAGACCTTCAGCCTTACCTGGCACCGTGGCCAAGTCAGTGGCAAGCCCTACCTCAGAGGCCCAGGGTGTCCAGAAGGGCCAATCACCAGAGCCAGGGATCCAGGTCAGTGTTGGTAGTCTCAGAATCCTTTGGGCTGCCGCAGACACCTTCAGCACCAGGGACATCAACGGTAATGCAGCCGATCACGGTACCAGCATTGACTGTTCCAGCACTGATACCATCTGAGGCACCGCCACCGACGCTCTTGGCTCCAGGAACCTTCCCGTCGGCTTCAGTACCAGAGATCCTCGCTCTTTGGGACCCCAGAGGGGCTAACGGCAGACAGCAGGCTCTGGCTCCAGTCAGTCTCTCGTCCTCTTCCTCCCCGGATGAGGCAGTGGTTGGCACATTGACTGCTCTGGCCTTGGAGGACAGCAGGATTCTACAACAGCTGCTGAGACAGGTGGCCCAGAACCTTAACATCAAGACAGAGGAAGTGGTGGAGGATGCAACTCTGTGGTGGATATCCTTTCTCCTCCTGGACCATCCCGTGTTGCACTGCCACTGATAAAGACTATCAGTGAAGTCACTAAGATCCTGTGGCAGACCCTGGCCTCTTTGCCTCCTACCGCTAAGAGATGAGCGGAGGTAGTTTGTCCCCTCCAAGAGGGTTTAACATCTTTATACACACACCCCGCCGGATTCCCTGGTAGTGGATGCGGCCAACCAATGCAAGCACCAGGGATACCAGGGGCCCTCCGCAAAAGATTGAGAGGTCCAATTTTTTGGCCTTTTTGGGGAAAAAGGTGTACTCACGCTCCTGCCACACAGCAGAAACGTTTTTAGGCCGCAGCTCCTGCAGAATAGGCAGGAGAGCTTGCAGAGGACAAATAGGAACTCCAGGAAGAGACCTCACCCCTCGTCTGGTCAGGGCTCTGGCCAGTCGAAACCTTCATCAGGCCAGAAGCAGGACCTTTGAAGGTGCGAACGAGAACGGCGCACCAGTACAAAGACTGGATCCATCCTGCCTTACCTTTTCATCCCATGCAACGCAACAGGAAGTGCCAGCAGTTTTGCTCCTTCCTGAATCACAGCCCAGGCTCCATCACAGATGCATTCCACCTTCGTTGGGGGGACCACCTCCTCTACGCGTTTCCTCCCTTCCCTCTTGTTCACAAGGTGCTCTTCAAAGTTCAGAAGCCTCAGTGATATTGATAGACCCAGCCTAGCCCCATCAACATTGGTACACATCTCTCCTGGAAATGTCTGTAGAAGCCCTAATCACGTTGCCCCTCTTCCCAGACTTGATAACTCAGGATCATGGCCATCTCCAGCACCCGAACCTCAAGTCATTGCACTCACGGTGTGGTAGCTCATGGCTTGAACCCGATGGAGCTCTTCTGTTTGGACACGGTCATAGAAATCCTCCTTGGCAATAGGAAACCCTCCACCAGGGCTACCTACCTGGCCAAATTGAAGAGATTTTCAATCTGGTCAGTGCAACACCATCTGTCTCCGACGCTCATGTCTATTTCCCTTATATTAGACTACCTTCTCCATCTTAAGCAGAAGGGGCTGTCCATGTCGTCAATAAAGGTTCACTTGGCCTCCATCTCTGCCTTCCATCCAGGTGGAAAGGGCTGGTCGGTCTTTGCCAACCCTAAGGTCAACCGTTTCCTGAAAGGTCTCGACAGGCTATATCCACATGTCCGACAGCTGGTCCCGGCCTGGAACCTCAATCTGGTGCCGCCCTTAGAACCGCTGGCAACATGCTCTCTGCTCTACCTCTCGTACAAGGTGCTGTTTCTGGTAGTTATAACCTCAGCCAGGAGCGCTCAAGACCTTAACATCAGAGCCTCCTTACACTGTGTTCTACAAGGACATGGTTCAGCTCAGACCCCAGCCAGCATTCCTCCCTAGGGTTGTCTCCCAGTTTCAAGTCAACCAGGACATTTCTCTCACAGTTTTCTACTCTAAGCTGCACGCAAGCAGCAGGGAACAAAGACTTCACTTGCTAGATGTTCGCCGGGCATTAGTTTTTTACATTGAGCGAACCAAATCATTCCCGAAGTCCATTCAGTTGTTCATCGTGGTAGCAGACAGAATGAAAGGGCTTCCAGTCTCCTCCCAAAGGATTTTGTTATGGATCATGTCTTGCATCTGGGACTGCTACGACCTGGTGAAGGTACCTGCGCCTCCGCTCACAGCACACTTCACCAGGGCACAGGCTTCATCAGCAGCGTTCCTGGCACACGTTCCAACCCAGGAAATGTGCAGAGTGGCGACGTGATCCTCTGTTCATACATTCATATTGCATTATGCCATTACCCAGCAGGTCAGAGACGATGCAGCCTTTGGTAAGCGGTGCTGCAGTCAGTGAACATTTAAGCTCTGACCCTGCCTCCAAATTTAGGCTTGGGAATCACCTAATTGGAATTGACATGAGCAGTCACTCGAAGAAAAAACAGTTACCTTCTCATAACAGTTGTTCTTTGAGATGTGTTGCTCATGTCCATTCCAATACCCACCTTCCCTCTGTCAGAGTAGCAGGCAAGAAGGAACTGAGAGGGTGGCAGGTTGGCAGGGCCCTATATCGAGCACCGTGAAGGCATGACTCCAGGGGGTGTCCAGGCCAACCCTACGGATACTATTAGGGGGAAAATCTTCCGTCTCTCGTGCACGCATGCGCAAACGCACCTAATTAGAATGGACATGAGCAACGCATCTCGAAGAACAACAGTTACAAGAAGATTAGTAACTTTTTTTCCCCGGCAGTTCTTAATGTCTAGTCATTTTACTCCTATAGCTTGACAGTGAACGTTTGGAACAAATATCAAAGATAGCACTGATGAAAGAGACCATAGATTCTGTGGAAATGGAGATGAAAATATTGGCAAGAAGGGCACTGGATTCAGAAAGTGAGCTCAGCAGACAAAAAGCAGAATGTGGTTCACTAAGGTAAATAAAAGCATATACATAAAAACTATTGCAATTATAAAATAAGCATATATCCACTGTTTTGTCAAAGCTTTTCTGTTTGTTTAAAGGAGAAGGAGCTTGTGACAGACTGCTCTCATGAGGGGCGCTCAGATTTGTAATCAGCTCTTCTCCCTTCCCCAGCCTTCACCTTGGTCTGATATAGCCTAGGTTTGTTGACCTTCAGAGCATGCTGCAAGGCATATCTATTTTCTCTGGCTTTTGCAAAAGGTGAAATTTGATGGGGATTGAGGTTTATATGGGGTTAGGGATTTTTCTAGGAGTGTTTAAGAGTTACATTTTATTGGATATTGTCAGCAGCTAATTTTATATTTAAGTTTTGTAACTGCTTTAAGACCTTTCTTTACTTCTAAATTGAAGTAAATACAGAAACAAACTTACATTTCATGTAATAGCCAGGTTTCAGCCTCCTCAAGCTGCCCTCTCTCTGTCCTTGAGAGGCGCTCCAAGAGGAGGAAATGATATTGGAGCGTCTTTCAAGGACTGGAGCTACCAGCCTGACTGAAACTTCTAGCCACTACTAAGAGCCACTAGTGGGACAAGAGCCATGAGCCACACTCAGGAGACGACTACAGGGAAGAAGGCAAGTTAGGCAGCATGTGCAGGAGGGAAGAGGGGAATCAGGTGGCAAGGGAGAAAGATCAACAAAAAGGAAGCATGTGCAGAGAATTGGGGAAGAGGAGGACAAGGTGGCACAGAAGCATGTACAGGAGAGAGGGGAACACATTGGAAGGAAAGATATTGTGATTCTTTTCCAAGACGGTAAAAAATCTACTCCCATTAAACATACTTCAGATACATGTCTACTGTTACTTACAAGTAATTGCTGTAGTTGCTATGTGAATGTTGCACTGTTACAAATAGATCTGTGATGGACAGGAGAGCTGCTCCACAGAATTGTGAATGCGAGTGGGGCTGGCCCATGATACACTCTCTCTTTTAAGATGTGGCCCAATATTATGAAAACATCTGAGAAACCCTGCTCTAAAGTTACTGCTACTTCCTGTTAGTCTCTCAGCTTCATGAGTACCATAAAAAAAAATTGGTGTTCTTTATCTTAATTTCAATTATTTTTAAGATTGTTCTTGTTATACCTTCAAAGTAGCACTAATAGCTCTTTTCAGTTCCAAAGCACAGGATGAGCAGGTATAAGCTTCGCTATCTAACTCAGGGGTTGGCAACCTTTCAGAAGTGGTGTGCCGAGTCTTCATTTATTCACTCTAATTTAAGGTTTCGCGTGCCAGCAATACATTTTAATATTTTTAGAAGGTCTCTTTCTATAAGTCTATAATATAGAACTAAACTATTGTTGTATGTAAAGTAAATAAGGTTTTAAAAATGTTTAAGAAGCTTCATTTAAAATTAAATTAAAATGCAGAGCCCCCCCGGACCGGTGGCCAGGACCCGGGCAGTGTGAGTGCCACTGAAAATCAGCTCACGTGCCGCAGGTTGCCTATCCCTGATCTAGCTCTATCAGTGCACTTCAGTCATGATTTATAACAGTTTGTAACTTTGCCCATCCCAGTCTTAGGCATTTTCTAATCAGAGCTTATAGTTGATTAAAAGCTTTTTTTATCTTATTCTAATCCCTTGAGCTGTCCAGTCTCTCAAAACACCTCTAATTCTGTGGGATTCTTCACAGGAATAGACCAGCGTTCATAATTAAAGATAGACTAAGATAAATGTTGGTGCAATATCGGAGATTACTTGAAATATCTCAAGAAATGCTGATTTACTTAACTTTGGCAGTTGTGGTGACATTACAGAATGTGAGAAAAGCCATATTAATATATGTTTGCATTAAAGCTGTCACTCTTAATACTTCTACAGCTTATTAAATGAAAAGACAGAACAGAGTCTTTCAGAGACGCAGCGACATCTTGCTAAAAAAAAATATGAATTACAACTTACCCAGGAGAAAATTATGGTTTTGGATGAAAAAATTGGTGAGTTAGATATTTAGTTAAAATTAATGGTAGTATTGCTTTCTCTTCCTCACTTCTTCCACGATATATAAAAAGTAATGTTTAATCAATCATTTTATTTTAAGTGTTCCAGTAGTACAAAGGCAAAACAATTAATTCGTCACGAGAAATTCAATATTAAAATAGTTTTATATTTTATGGCTATTGGAAAGCATATGGGTACATCAAAAAAATTTTTTCTTACTTTCAGCAACAAAAAGCAAATAACTTATTTTCTGTTTTTAGAAGGAGTTTTCTCCCTATCTCAGACCAACATAATTAAGATGGTTATCAATAAAGTTATTCCTGATAAACTACTCCTACTATTAGTTGAACAATAAGTTTTGTTACCCATTTGATTTGTTTGGGCTCATCAGTAATATTTGCTTAACAAACTGTAGCTCCCAATCCTGCAAGGTGCTGAGATAGGGTGTTGTAAAAATAAATTTAATGTTTGAAGCACTCGAATACTGTAGTGATGAGCGCCATAGAAAAACTCAGGAGGAAATTAATAACAGTTTCTTCAAAGCAGAGTATGAATAGTATGCAGTAATTCTGTCTTGGGAGCACATGTTGTTCAATAAGGAGAAAACAAATACTGAATAGCAGCTCACTGAGTGAGCACCCCTTATTCTGTACACTGAATGAGGCAGGGGAAAAACTGTAATAATATAACAAATGATGTATGATAATGTGTATGCATAAGGAGACTGAACTAAAGTAGCACAGGCAACCTTAATTCTGGTCTGTCATAACTTTTGAGTTACTTCTGGGGGAATTCTGCGCCTTGCGGGGGTGCAGAATTCATTTCTTGGCTCCCCTGCAGAAAAATGGGACAGCAAAGAAATCTGTGGGGAATACACGCCCCTTCCGCAGCAGCCCAGGCACGTCTGCTGGGAGCAGCTGGCAGCAGAGAGCAGATCACCGCAGGGGAGAGGAGGGATGCTGGGCATGCGTCCATGGAGAGACGTTAAGGGGGTGGGGCTGAGCACCTGTCTGCGTGCGAATGGGTGAGAGAGACTCACTGTGTCCCTCTCGTTGCTGTTGCTGCATCCTGGGCTTGGAGACATAGGGCTGTGTGAAGCAGGCTCTGTCCCTCAGGCAGAGCAAAAATGTAACAACTAAACAGGCAGGCTGCTAATCAGGGGTGAAAGTAACTTAAAAGACTTACCGGTACTCTGGAGTCCTGAGCAGGGGTGTGGCCTCAACCGGAAGAGGCAGGGCCTTTAAATACCCGGGGTCCCCACAGTAGTCGGAGCCCTGGGCCCTTTAAATCACCGCCGGAGCCCTACTGCTGCTAACCAAGGGCTCCGGCGGCGATTTAAAGGGCCCGGGGCTCCAGCCACTGCAAGGAGCCCCGGGCCCTTTAAATCGCCAGCCTGGGGAAGCCGGTCCAGTCCAGCACGGCGTACTGGCTCTTGCCAGTACGCCATACCGGACCAGACCGGCTTACTTTCACCTCTGCTGCTAATGTTCCCCTTCTTAGTCAATTAAAGCTCCTTTACCTTGCCAGAGTGGTGTAAAGGAGACTTATTTTAAATGACAGTAATGTAATTCTCAGCTAGGAAGGTCAAAGTGCTTTCTTGCTTTTTTTCCTTTGCCAGAGAGGCACAATTGGGTTAGATTACAGCTCAGGATCTATTTTACTTATCCATTTAAAAAAATGCAGGACAATGATTAGCAAAACTGTACGACTTTCTTGTGTGGAAGTCTGAGCAATTTAAAATGACATTCTACTTTACAGAACATCAAAATAAAAGTAATGTAATTTAAATGAAAATTCAGGATTTATAACTGGAATTCAGGGTCTTGGTTACCAAGTATTTGTAACTTAACTTTCATGTGTTTAGGAAATGCTGAACAGTTATTGTGATTTTTTTTTCTGTATGGTAATTTAAATAAATTACCAAAATAAGTGGAACCGATGTGATTATATTGCATTATTTTGACAAATAAAATGTGCAGAATTTTGCATTTTTTGGTGCAGAATTCCCCCAGGAGTATTGAGTGCTTGACTTTGCAGTCTCAGTACTTTTCTTTTTAATTTAGTTGCCTTGTGTGTAATACATATGCATGTAGGCATTCATAGTGTCAAAAACATTTCATTAGTTATTTAGTAACTACTAATACTTTTGATAATTTCTCACAAGTTAGATAGAGCATGATCTATGTTTGCTTTACATAGAGTATGTATGTATGTGTGTAGCTGCACTGCAGCTGTGAGCGTGCTTCCCGGAACTAATAGAGAGAGACATGCTAGCTCTGCTCTAGTTAGCACGCTAAAAATAGTAGTGTGGACCCAGTAGCACAGGAGGTGGTTTGGCCATCTGAGTACATACCCAAGGGGTCTGGTGTGATTGTATTTGGGCAGCTAGCCCATGCTGCCGTGGCCACACTGCTATTTTTAGAGACTAACTTGAGTAGCATTTGTCTATCTGCTGGGACGCATGCTCCCATCTGCAGTGTAGACTTGCCCTTAGTGTCATATAATTCAGTTACAGCCTACTAAAAGTGTCTTGCAGTGTTTATCTAACATTTTATTATTAATTTGTTAATTTTCTTTACTCATTATGAATACTCTTGTGTGGAATACTCAGTGTCCTTTTTTGGTTCATAATTAGCATTTATAGATCTTTCTCTCTTAAGTAAACACCTTTCTCTTAACATAACAGAGAAGACCAATGTTTTGCTCATGGATAAGGAAGTTTAATAATACCTAGCTTTACATATTGTAATTTGCACTCCATTTTGCTCTCTTGTTTTAAACCTATTTCCTAGGCACTTCAATTTACATTATTGAGGAGTTATAATTATTGTCTTAATAGTCTTAATATTTGCGATTAAAAAAACACCCTAAAAAGAGGTAAATTTGCATTGAGTCTTTAGTAGCTTAGGCCCTGATCCAGCAAAGCGCTCAAGCACAGGCTTTAAGCATGCGAGTAGTCCATAAGAACATAAGAACGGCCGTACTGGGTCAGACCAAAGGTCCATCTAGTCCAGTATCCTGTCTACCGACAGTGGCCAATCCAAGGTGCCCCAGAGGGAGTGAACCTAACAGGCAATGATCAAGTGATCTCTCTCCTGCCATCCATCTCCACCCTCTGACAAACAGTCTAGGGACACCATTCCTTACCCATCCTGGCTAATAGCCATTAATGGACTTAACCTCCATGAATTTATCCAGTTCTCTTTTAAACGCTGTTATAGTCCTAGCCTTCACAACCTCCTCCCTTTAGAGAAACCATGTTGACTTTTGCCCAACAATTTATGTTCTTCTATGTGTCTGACAATTTTATTCTTTACTATTATTTCGACTAATTTGCCCGGTACCGACGTTAGACTTACCGGTCTGTAATTGCCGGGATCACCTCTAGAGCCCTTTTTAAATATTGGTGTTACATTAGCTATCTTCCAGTCGTTGGGTACAGAAGCTGATTTAAAGGACAGGTTACAAACCCTAGTTAATAGTTCCGCAATTTCCCATTTGAGTTCTTTCAGAACTCTTGGGTGAATGCTATCTGGTCCTGGTGACTTGTTAATGTTAAGTTTATCAATTAATTCCAAAACCTCCTCTCGTGACACTTCAATCTGTGACAGTTCCTCAGATTTGTCACCTACAAAAGCCGGCTCAGGTTTGGGAATCTCCCTAACATCCTCAGCCGTGAAGACTGAAGCAAAGAATTCGTTTAGTTTCTCCGCAATGACTTTATCGTCTTTAAGCGCTCCTTTTTTATCTCTATCATTGAGGGGCCCCACTGGTTGTTTAGCAGGCTTCCTGCTTCTGATGTACTTAAAAAACATTTTGTTGTTACCTTTTGAGTTTTTGGCTAGCCATTCTTCAAACTCCTCTTTGGCTTTTCTTATTACATTTTTACACTTAATTTGGCAGTGTTCATGCTCCTTTCTATTTTCCTTGCTAGGATTTGACTTCCACTTTTTAAAGGAAGTCTTTTTATCTCTTACTGCTTCTCTTACATGATTGTTAAGCCACGGTGGCTCTTTTTTAGTTTTTTTACTGTGTTTCTTAATTTGGGGTATACATTGGTGTCCCATTGTCATTAGTGGGATTATTTCTGTCCCTATCATCATGCTTCAGTGCTTTGCTGGTTCTTGGCCTTTGTTGTGTTTTCTTGTGGTTTAGAAGTGTATCAAGCTATGTGAAATGGAAAATAATTATTTTAAATTGAGTTAATTAAAATGAGGCCTTTATGATTATATGTGCAGATAACTTTTCGAAACAAAATCTTGCACAACAACAAGAAGTCCATATTCTCAAAGAAACTATTGCTGAGCTGGATACAGAAAAGGACTCTTTACAAGAATGTGTGGATGAAAAAAATGAGAAAATTTCTTCCTTTCAAGAAACCCTGGCAATGAAAGTATGTTCTTGCATGTACATTTCTATATAATTTATTATTGATTCATTAGTTTTAAAACATTTTTCTTAATAGTTATATATGCAAAGGACCCTTTAGGACCCCCCACCTCATCAATGGGATCCTCAAAAGTGCTCAGTGTTAGCTAAATTCTGCTCCCATTAAAATCCATAAAAAGCTCCCATTGACTTCAATAGCAACTGAGTTAGGCCAGTGCTGAGCTCCTCATTCTTAGTGTTTTGTACAGTCTAATTTTAAAAATGCCAAGAGATGTGATTTTACCACTTCCTTGGGTAAAGCAGACTAACAGGCTAATAAGTTTCACATTCAGAAACTTTTTCTTGAAATTCAGACTTTATTTTCTCTTCTAGGGCCCATTTATGTAACATACAACCAAATTGGTGATGTAGTTACAACTTCGTTATCCCTTGAAATGGTTACCGTATATTTCCAGTTTGTAGTACAAATGGGCCCTTCACAGGGCTCAAGCATTCAACATCTCCCCCTGGGGTGTGTCTTTACTGCAGTTCAAGGTGTGATTGCAACCCAGGTAGATATACCCATGCTAGCAGTGTAGATGTGTCAGCAATGCAAGTAGGTACCCAGAATTCTTCACCCTGTGGTTGCTCGACTTTAGGTGATTGTGCGTCCTGCAACTCTAGTCAGAGAATTTCGACCGCACTACCTGGCTGGACCGCACATGTGCTCTCCCCGCCTCACACCTGCAGCGGCAATTAACTAGTGATGTTTGGCTCCTCCCCCGCCCCCGTTCCTTCTCAATCTCCTGTGGTCTGAGTCGGAGCTCCAGTAGCGTGTGTACTCACTTTACCTCAGATTTAGTTTAGTCAAGTAGTTTAGTGCAGTTAGGTTAGTTGGTTAAGAACCTTTTATTTCTTTTTCTCCCCATTCTAAAAAAAAAAATCAAACTTTTTTTCCTTTTGTCCCCTTAAGGCACATTAATTTTCCTCAGAATGCCAGGGTCACTGGGCTTTAAACACTGCCTCTCCTGTTGTGAGGCAATTCTGCTTTCCGACAGATGCTTGCAATGTGTTCGGTGCCTGGGGGCAACTCATGTGCCCCAGAAGTCCACTCATTGCCAGTCCACAATCTTAAGACATGGACTAGGAAAGCGAGGGACCTTAAACTGAAATTTATCCTATTGGAGAAGTCCCTCTGTCCCGCCTCAGGCCCGAGCTAACAAACTTCTCCTGCCGCCCTATCACCATAGGCGGCTTCTGACAGACCCCTCTCCTCCACACCACAAGAAAGGGACCTGTCTCCTAAAGTACTTGGAAAGAGGAGAACTAACACAAACCCTACCAAGACCACATCAAAGAGGGAACGTTCCCTGCTTCTGTCCACTAGATCGGTACCAACCACGCCGCAGCTTAGTACCTTTGAGTCAGCAAGGACCTCCGGTACTGGTGGTACCATCACAGCTGCAGACCCTAAGCGGGCAGGCTCTAAGAAGAAGGGCAGGTAGAAGACCGCCTTCCCCATTCCGCACAGGCAGCGCAGAAAAAGTGCTTGGTATGGAGCAACTCTGCAGTACAAAAGGCAACAGCACCACCTGCTGGCCCTATGTTGAATAGCACAGACACTGCACCACACATTGCCACACTGTCAGCTCCTTTCCTACCCGTACCACAAGGTCCCCTATTCTCTGTACCACTTTTCACACAGGTACCTCAAATAGTACCACAGCTTCAACAGTTCCTTGCTCTGAAGGACCTGAAAATTGCCCCGGTTCCGAAATCACCTCTCTTCCGTTCCGATACTTCTTCGGTACTTTCACTACTGCTCACTCCGCCAGCTAGAGCCGCTTCTCCTTTCTCTAGTGAGGAGGATGAAGATGAGGAAGGGGAAGCTTTCTCCTCCCAACACTCTTCACCTATGCAAGGCAGAGTTCAGTCCACTCATCAGGAGTGTCCCAAGCCTCCGCCAGGGTCTGAATTGCAAGGGTGGTATGGTCACCCCTTGGGGCCCCCACCTATGCCCTTACCACCTCAATGGGCATTCTGGGACCCAGGGGCCCCCACCTATGCCCTTACCACCTCAATGGGCATTCTGGGACCCAGGGGCAGCTTATAGACAGTTTTACCCCAAACCCCTAAGAGGCACTGTGAGGTACATAGGCACTCTTCACCAAGATCCACAGTGCCACCAGCTGCCCCTCCCGAACAGAGCCTTGAGAAGACGGAAGAAGTTTTAGCTCAGGAGGCAGCTCCTACCACCTGCACTTCATTCTCACCAGATGAGACTATTATGCCCCTTACGCCTATTGCTGGAGATGATTTTAGGAATTTCCAGGAGCTCTTCAAAAGAATAGCGACGATGCTCCAGATAACCCTAGAGGAGGTCTCAGAGTCACATCCACGAGCTCTTGGACATACTCCACATGTCCACCTCCTCCAAGATTGCCCTTTCGATTAACTCAGCAATCATGGAACGCACTGCAAATATCTGGCAGACCCTTGCTACCATCCCGGCCACATGTAAGAGAGTGGACAAAAAATATTACATCCCTTCAAAAGGGATGAAATTTCTATTCATACACCCTCAGACAAATTCATTGGCAATCGATCCAGTTAGCGAATGGGGCAAAGAGCATTACTCTAGAACCACCCCTTATGATAAAGAGTGGAAAAGACTGGACTTACTTGGTCTCAAGGAGTATTAATCAGCAACACCACTTCTGGATTGCCAATTATGAAGCCCTTATGGCGAAGTATGACCATATAAACTATTCCAAATTTTCTGACTTTATTGACTACATACTAGATGACAAAAGAGTAGTTTACATCGTTCATTTCTGAGAGCCATCTCTTAGCTAGAACTGCCCTCCAAGCCTCTTTTGGACTCTGCTGACACAGCAGCAAGGACCATTGCCACCGCCATAGTAATGCACCAAGCCTCTTGACTTCATCTGTCAGACTTCCCTAGGGAGGTCCAAGCCACTGTGGAGAACCTTCTGTCGAGGGTCCAAAACTGTTCGTCGCCAAGACCAACAAGTTGCTCCATTCGTTGAAAGATTTGAGGGCCACAATCAAGTCTCCTGGCATCTGTACACCTGCAACAAAATGCAAATGAGGCAGGTATTATACATCACAGCACCCCAGACAGGCCCCATACACACAGCAACCGAGACAATACGATAACCAGAGGCACAGACAGAGACCACCCAGACGCAGACTAAGCTCCTCCCAAGCCACCACAGCTTAACAATCAACCTCTAAACAGCAGATTTGAAGGTTTGGTCAAGGGCTTGCCAGACCTCCCCCAACTTTTGCTGCCAACACTACCTCCCACCAACCATCCCTTTATCAATTGTCTACCACCGTTCTAACCAAACTGGTGAACCATCACCTCCAACAGATGTGTACTGGAAATCATCAAGCCTGGCTATGCCATCCAGTTCCTCTTCATCTCTTCTACCCACTCTGCCTCCCTGTCCTCCTTCAGGGACCCCTATTATGAGCCCCTCCTGAGACAGGAAGTGGAGCATCTCCTACAAATGGGCGCGCTAGAGCCAGTTCCGGTACATCAGAGGGAAGGGCTTCTATTCCCATTATTTTTTAATCTGAAAGAAGTCTGGAGGATGGAGACCCGTCTTCAATCTCAGGAAGCTAAATAAATTCGTCAGAACACAACAATTCAGGATGGTTACGTTAGCTACAATCGTTCCAGCACTGGAGCAAAGGGATTGGTTTGCAGCCCCCGACCTGCAAGATGCATATTTTTACATTACTATACGCCCTACACACAGGAAATTTCTTCGGTTCGTACTGGGACAGGACCATTTCCAATATACAGTACTATCCTCCACTGCTCCTTCAGCATTTTCTAAAGTCCTTGCTGTGGCAGCAACTCACCTTCGCAAGCACGGGGTCATGATATACCCCTACTTAGATGACTGTCTAATCAAGGCTCACACTTGGGCAGAAGCCGTCGCAGCCATGCACCAGACAATGTTGCTCTTCACCAGTCTCGGTCTACAAATAAATATCCAAAAGTCCACATTAATGCCAGTCCAGAAACTGGACTTTATCATTGTGCACCTAAATTCTCTAGAAACACCCGCATCATTACCTTTTCAGAGATTCACCACTCTAACGAACCTCATCAGTACCTCAGTGCACAGCCCAAGGATATTGGCCAGGACCGGTCTTCAGCTACTAGGTCACATGTTGGTGACCACATACATGGTGAAACATGTTAGACTGCACATGCACTGCTTGCAGAGTTGGCTCAAGACAGTATTTATGGCACGCAAACACAATTTGAATAAAATTCTGAGTATGCCTATGAAGGTCAAGGACTCGCTACAATGGTGGACTCACCCGCACAACATCTACAGAGGTGTCCCTTTCCTTCAGCCTCCTCCCGAATTGATAATCACAATGGATGCCTCTCTACTGGGGTGGGGGTGCCCACCTACGCAAGCTCACAGTACAGAGAAGATGGTCTCTTTCCAAATCAACACTCCACAGCAATGTACTGGAACTACGCGCAGTTCACAATGCCTGTGCACACTCCATGCCTCTGATCAAAGACAAAAACATACAGATCATGATGGACAATGTAACCTGCATGTTCCACATAAACGGGGAGGAGCAAGATCCCACTTCCTATGTACGGAGGCCATAAAATTCTGGACATGGTGCATACAACACAATGTCACCATATCAACCACCTCCCTGCCTCGGTCTTAGAATATCATGGCCGACGCATTAAGTCAAAGGTTCTCGAACGACCACAAGTGGGAAATCAACACCTGCGTGATCCAGTCATATTTCAACTATGGGAGTTACCCGCAATAGACCTATTTGCCAGAAAAACTCAACAAATGTCCAGCTTTTTCCTTCAGAGTGGGACTGGTCTGGTCTGGTCAGGATCCAGCGGCAATGCATTTTTTCATTTCATGGCACGCACCTTTCCTGTATGCTTTTCCTCCCACCCCATTGCCTTCCAGGGTCCTGCACAAGATCAGAATCGATCAAGCCAAAGTCATCCTGATAGCACCAGCATGGCCCAGACAAACCTGGTACCCATACCTGAAACAGATGTCATCATGCCCCCCATGTCTCTTCCTGCTTCTTCCAAATGTCCTCTCTAAGGACACGGGTCAGACTCTGCTTCCAAACCTGGGGTCACTCCATCTCACAGCCTGGCTCCTCAATGATTCCAGGGCAAGGAGACAACTTGTTCTGAGGACATTAAAGACATTCTGCTAAACAGCAGAAGGCTCACTACACTGGCTGCGTACCTCCACAAACAGAAGAGATTCCACATGTGGTGCCTAAATAAACACATCAGCACCACCACCTCTACCATACCAGTGGTCCTGGACGACATGCTCTACCTTAAGAAAGCCGGCCTTTTAATGATTTCACTGCGGGTGTATCTGGAAGCCATTACAACATTCCATGACAAAGTGGATAGCGTTTCAGTCTTTGCTCACCCAATTACCAAAAGATTCCTCCAGGGAGTATGCAACCTCTATCCAGAGCTCCAGTGCCCCCATAGGACCTGACTTTAGTGCTTCGATCTCTCACAATTGCCCCATTCGAACCTTTGGCCACATGTTCTCTTCTACATCTTTCCTTGAAGGTGGCCTTCCTAGTTGCCATCATGTCTGCGAGATGTGGGAGAAATTGGTGCTCTTATGGCTGAACCATCCTATACATTTTTTTCCAAAAACAAGGTCAGTGACCTCACCCCAAATTTTTGCCGAAAGTCCCTTCTTCCTTCCACATCAATCAACCTATCTATCTTCCCACGTTCTTCCCTAAACCTCACAAGGACAGGCAAGAAGCAATTTTCCATGCCCTGGACGTCAGAAGGGTGCTAATCCTTTATCTTGAATGGATCAGATTGTTCAGGAAAACTCCTAGATTGTTCCTCTCCACCATGGACCGCTCCAAAGGCAAACCCATCTCTAAGCACAGACTTTCCAGATGGATTTCAGATTGCATTCAGCTCTGTTACCAACAACATGACCTATAAACCCCCCTCATGTGTTAGAACACACTCCACATGGTCTTATTGTCCATTGAGACCTAACTCCGAAGCCCCTCCTTTCCCCTGAGGGGCACTGCTCTACAGTCACCTAAAATGGAACACCCACAGGGACCCCACTCGGGAGGGCGGGGAAAGAGGATTGCTTACATAGTGCAATAACTGAGGTTCTTCAAGATGTGAGTCCCTGTAGGTGCTCCACTACCCTCCCCTCTACTTCAGAGTTGTAAGTAAGTCCTCTGCAATAGAGAAAGAACTGGGTGGGGGTGGGGGAGCTGCACAGCACTAGTTAATTGCCGTTGTAGGCGCGAGACAGGGAGAGCGTATGTGTGGCCCAGCCAGGTATTGCTGTCGAAATTCTCCAACTATAGGTGCAGGGCGCACAATCACCTAAAGTGGAGCACCCATAGGGACTCCCATCTCAAAGAACCTCAGTTACTGCAGAAGGTGAGTAACCCTCTCTTCCAGGTGGGGCAATGAAACCCATACCACCACCTCTACACTGTTACTTTTAGCAATGCTAGTCTCAGGTAAAGCTCACATGAGTAGGTCTGAACTACAATCACATACCCTCAATTTTATGTAACCAAGTATTACATATTTATCTCTTTTTTTAAACTTTTCTTCTAACTCTTTCCAGCACCATGATCATTTTATTGCTCTCTTCTTAACTCCCTCCAGTTCTGGACACTTAAATATATGGAGATATACCTATCTCATAGAACTGGAAGGGACCCTGAAAGGTCATTGAGTCCAGCCCCCTGCCTTCACTAGCAGGACCAAGTACTGATTTTGCCCCAGATCCCTAAGTGGCCCCCGCAAGGATTGAACTCACAACCCTGGGTTTAGCAGGCCAATGCTCAAACCACTGAGCTATCCCTCCCCCGAAAAAGAGGGGATTGACTAACTGAACACTTTATTCCTGCTTTGTTTATGCCAGAGCCCTATAGAAAGGGTCTATTTCCTCCCTCTCCCATGAATTGTGCCTTTGTTTATTCAGCCCAAAATTGCATTGCCCTCTTTTATTGCAGTTCGCTTTGAATAACAACAGCCTTTGCACCCTAAGGGCTTGTCTATATGAGAAAATTGCACTGGTTTAATTTAAGGTATGAATTTTAACTGATTTAATTAAAACTGGTGCAGACCTCTGTGTGGACAGTCTTATTTCAGTTTTGAAGTGTTCAGTTTAGTTTAAGTTGATTTGGCATCAGTTTAACCTAAATTGAAATAAATCACTCTTAAAGTATAATAAAGTTGTCTACACAGGGATTTGCACCAGTTTTAACTAAATCATTTTAAGGATGTTCAGTACCTTGCAGAATGGTCTGTAAGCTAATAGCATAGGCAACAACTTTCCTGACATTAAAGCTTTATGAAAAAGAATTGTTCATTTAAGAATTGTTTCTCTTTGAAGAGAATGGGGCCCCTGAATCATCAATGAATTTGTACCAGTGAATCAGCATGCAAGGTCATCATGTTTTGCTCCAATATGGGAAAGTGTCTCCATCTAGTTTTGGGTCCTCTTTCCAAGACTCCTCTTTCTGCAGCAGAATGAAATTGATTTGATTATTGTTGGTATCCCTGCTTTCCGGGCTGTCAGCAGAATTAAATGGCAGCAGTAAAAGCTGACACTCTAGTTAGTTCTCATTTAGCTGCACTATAGGAAAGCTATGAGAAGATAGTGCTAATTGTCAGCAGTCTTAGGAAGACATCACTGTGTCTGCTAGCATTTGGTTCACATTCAGGAGATTATCTTTGTAACCATGGAGGATGAGGAAATGTAAGTTCTAAAAAAAAAAGAGAAAGTTAGTTTACATTCTGCAGAAGTTAATATTATTGGTTCCTCCATTTCCCAGTGGCAAGTAGATGATTAGACTTTTACAAGTCCTGACCAAGTCAAAGTACTGTATACTATTGGCATAGTGATTCTCTATAAAATGTATGGTGAAGTTTTGCAAAACCAGAATGAGTTTCAATGTAGACAATTACATCAAGCACTGAAATACTGAAGAGCTAACTGAGCCAGAAAAGCAGTATTTCTGATTTTGCTCAATCCTTTTCATTTATTAACTGGGGAGAAACAGGCTTACTGAACTTTTTAATCTCTTTTCAAGGAAGAGACCATTTCAGGTTTGAGGGATCTCATTTCTGAGATGGAGAAATCATCAAAGTAAGTCTCCAATTCCAATTACAGCATCATAGAGGTTTTAGTCTGACTACTATAAAATCTGTGAAAATATTGCCTTGTTAGCCTAGTGTGGCAAATGGTCAACGCTATTATGGTGGATCCCGTGCTTTTCCTTTGTGTGATGCGTCAGGGCGCCACCTCTTGAACCCTATTCTTGGGCGTTGATGATTCCGCTAGTGCCCTGATGGGGGAGGGAAGGAGAGGGGGGAAGGGACCCGGGCCCGCCCTCTACTCCTAGTCCCAGCCCAGGGGCCCTATGGACAGTGACTAAGCACTTGAAGCTGTAATTCTTTCTCCTGGGCTAGCTCCTGCTCTTCCCCTTCAGCTTCTCAGGCTTCCTGACCTCTCTCCCCTTGGGCAGGGTTTCTCTCGGTCCTCTGCGCCTGGGGAATCCCCCTGCTCTGCTTGAGCAGGGTTTCCCTTCCCCTAGTGCTCTGATCCTCTGGTCAACAACAGTACTCCTCTAAACTACGGTCAGCTCTCCTTCCCCTCTCTCATTTGACTGAAGCAGGGCTTTTTATTAGGTCTGTGGCAGGGCCTTAATTGGCTCCAGGTGCTCTAATTAACCTGTAGTAATCTCTCCTCAGTCCACAGGGAATAAGGCTCTGATCATCCTGGGGTTTATATACCTCCCATCCTCCCACCTATCACTTTCCTGTGTCGGGCCCAAGGTGCCTTTGTTCGATCCTGCATCCGTCTCCTGTGGGAGATGGATCGCAGCTCCCACTTCTTCTACGTCCTGGAGAAAAAGAGGGGGGCAAAAAAGCACATCATCCGCCTTTTGGCGGAGGACGGTGCCCCCCTCACGGATCTGGTGGAGATGCGTAAGAGGACCAGGGCCTTCTACGCCAGCCTCTTCTCCATGGATCCGACCCACTCCAATGACTGCAGGGTGCTTTGGGACAAACTCCCAACGGCCAGCGTGGGCGACCAAGACCGGCTGGAGCTGCCTCTCACTCTGATCAAGTTCTTGGAAGCCCTCCATCTCATGCCCACCAATAAATCTCCAGGCATGGACGGGCTGACCATGAAGTTCTACTGCATGTTCTGGGATGTCCTTGGCCTGGACCTTGCCATCATCTGGGCTGAGTCCTTGGGGAGTGGGTTTCCCCTCTCTGTCGTGCAGGTGAGCCATGCTCACCTTGCTTCCAAAAAGGGGGGACCTCCGTGACCTTAGGAATTGGCATCCCATCTCGCTCCTCAGCACGGACTATAAGGTCATGGCGAAGGTCATCTCGCTACAACTGGGTTCCGTGCTGGCGGACGTGGTCCATCCTAACCAGACCTACACTGTCCCGGGATCTCCTTGAGCTTGGGCGTAGAGAGAGTCTGTTGTTCGCCCTCCTGTCTTTGGATCAGGAGAAGACGTTTGACCGGATGGACCATGGGTATCTCCTGGGCGCTCTGTGGGCGTTTGGCTTCAGGCCCCGATTTGTGGGTTTTCTCCAGGTGCTGTACACCTTTTGTGGAGTGTTTGGTCAGGCTCAACTGGACCCTGACCAAACCCGTCAGCTTCTGGCGAGGAGTGTATCAAGGCTGCCCGCTGTCAGGCCAGCTGTATACTCTGGCTGTTGAGCCCTTCCTCCGTATCCTCTGAAAGAGGTTGACAGGGATCGTGCGCCATGAGCCAGAGATGTAGCTGGTCCTGTCAGCATATGCTGATGACATGCTCCTCATGGTCCAGAACCCGGATGACCTGGTGTGGGTGGAGGCCTGCCAAGCTGTACTTGGCGGTCTCCTCCGCCTGGGTCAACTGGGTCAAGAGCTCTGGCCTGATGGTCGGGTGGCAGGCAAGCTCCCGCCCACCCTCGCTTCAGGCCATTCAGTGGGGCGCGGGTCCACTGCTCTATCTCGGCGTTTAATTTTCTGCGCTGGAGAACTGGCACAATTTGGAGGGCAGAGTGGTTGAGCGGTTATGGAGATGGGCAGGACTGCTCCGGTGCCTCTCCCTTCGGGGAGGGCACTGGTGCTCAATCAGCTAGTCCTGTCCAGGCTCTGGCACTGGCTCAACACCCTGTGCTCAGCCCTGGGGTTCTTGGCCTGGCTCCAGAAGCTGGTTCTGGAGTTCTTTTGGCCAAGGGCTGCACTGGGTCTCTGCGGGGGTTCTGCATCTTCCCCTCCTGGAGAAGGGAGGACAGGTGTGCGCAGGCACACTAGGTCCACGTCTTCCGCCTCCAGGTCCTGCAGAGACTCCTTTATGGTGCAGATAGCTCGGTGTGGAGTACGTTGGCACACGCCTTGCACCGCCACCTCCGAGGGCTCCAATATGACTGGCAGCTCTTTTATCTCCATCCAAGAGGTCTTCCGCGAGACCTCTCTGAGCTGCCGGTCTTCTTCCAGGACCTCCTCCGGACCTGGAAGCTGGTTTCAGCGACCAGGTCCGTGGCGGCCACTGAGCAGGCAGATCTTCATCTTCATGTGCAGGTGGCAGTGTCACCCTCAGTGTGCCAGAGGTTGGTCCTGGCGGAAGTTACCACAATCAGAGACCTCCTGAACTACGACTGGGTGGATCCCTATGCGCTCGGCTGAAGCACGGGGCTCTCCACCCTTGGTACCTCCCGGCGCATACTTCGGGAGGTGGAGGGAGCCTTATTGCCCACTTCTAGGTCTTTCCTCGAGCGGGTCCTGTGAGAGGGTATCCCTCGCCTGCCCCTCACCCCAGGTCCTCCGGATCTCTTCATCAGGCCCCTGCCCCTTGAGTCCTCTCAGCCCCCACCCCTTTGTACCTCGAGCCAGCTGCGCAATTTGCAGCTGGTTCGCTTCCGAACCACACCACGAGACCATCTTTACACCGTTGTGCTCCACGCTCTTCATTCCTTACACTCGTGTCCCATCCCAACGTCAAGCGGCGGGACCTTCTACCAGCTGTAGCAGACGAGGGACCCCGGTGGGCCAGCCTGTATTCCATCTTGGTTCCATGGCCCGCCAGGGATGTTAGCTGACGGCTCCTTCATGGAGCAGTGAGCACGGGCATGTACCTAGTGCAGTTCACCCCTGTTCCCGATGCTTGCCCTTTTCGCGGTGTGAGGGAGACCGTGGCACATGTCTATCTGCAGTGTGCCGGGTTGCAGCCCCTCTTCCGGCACCTCCAGAAACCTCTTGTTGAGGTTCTAGCTGCACTTTTCCCTGCACCTGTTTGTTTATGCACACCCCATCCATGGCCCCATGAAGTCGAGGGACTTCCTCATCAACCTCCTCCTAGCTATGGCCAAGGTGGCCATTTATAACACCAGGCAGAGGAGGTTGGCTGAGGGGGGGCTCTGCAACTGTGGGGCCTGTTTTCATTCCTTTATCCGTTCATGCATCCGGGCAGAGATCCTCTGGGTGGCGTCTGCTAGCTCCTTTGGACACTTTTGAGGAGCAGTGGGCACTGTCCAGGGTTCTCTGCTCAGTGTCCCCTTCTGGTTCCCTAGTTTTGGCCCTTTGACCCCCACACCTGTTCCTGTTTTGTTTTTTTTCGTTGTCCCCTGTATTTAGTTGAGTTGGGTTCCGTAGCTCCTCCCCAGGCTGGGGGAGGGGCCTTTAGCAGTGGGTGAGCTTGTGCCCACCTACTTCCCAGCACCCAATAAGATCACTCTCCTGTGGGATGTGGAGCTACTTAAAAAAAAAAAAATCACTCTCCTGCTGCTCTTTGGCCCTGCTGTATCACACTAGCCACTGAAATTTAAATGTGTTAACAAATAAATTATTTGTAGTTTATTACCTTATTAAATGTGACTTTCTATTTTATACCTGTTTTTGTTTAATGTTTATTTGTAAACTTTTTGACTCCTTGGAAATATCACTCTTGTTAGGCTAATTATTATTGTTATATTGAAATATTTATTACATCCTGTCTTACTTGCTGCACAGACAGTCTACTGAAGCTCTATGCATCTGTGAGGAGGATATCACCAGATTGCGTCAACAGCTGGATGAAACCAATGATGAACTTGCTCAGACTGGCAGGGACAGAGAATCATTAGCTCAGGAGAATGACAGGTTGCAGGAGCAACTTCATAGAGTTAAGAAGGAAAATCAGGTATATCTATGTACAGAAACCTAGGCTGAAAGGTAAAATTGCATATTTCCCAAAGTGTTGCATGTAATTTCTGTGCTATTATATGCAAAAGAACTAAACTCAGATCTGCTGATTGGTTTCTAATCTCAACTGTGTCCTGTCTGTCCTGTTTTCTCCTACATCTCATCTGCAAGTGGTGTGAAATAAGTTTCTAGGTCAGGGATTCTCAATTTTTTTCATAGGGTAGATCACAGAGAGGTAACCTGAGGAGCCACTACACCAATTGCTTACATGGAAAAGTAATATTAAGAAAGTATTTGGTATTTTAGTTGCCTTTAAGGTGACAAATGTTTTGTCCTTTTAAAAATAAGTATTACACTGTAATCTTTCTTTCTTTCTTTCTTTTCTTTCCCTCCCAAGTGTTCTGTTCCTTTAGCGCCTCTTCTCTCTTGCACATGCTTGTCTCATGTATGGTCATCTTCTCCCCTGTTGCCTGGTTGTCCTCTTTGCTCTGCAGATGCTTTCCTGCAACTTGGTTCACTGTTCTGGGCATGTTGCCCAGTCACCTGGTGTTCTCTTCTCTCTGATGTCTTGAAAGTTTTATTCTTTTCTCTTGTTGACATTCTTTCTTTTTATTTACAGTATTTATATCCCTAGGAACAGAGCCCAACCTGTGTGCATGTCTTTGTCTCTCCAGGAAGCTCAGTTATCCTTCTCTTCATCATCATTTTATTCCTCCTCCTCCATCTGATCATCATCATTCTCCACCTCTTTGCTCTTGTCTTGTTCCTCAAAGTCTGCCTTCCTGTTTTTGTCTTTCCTTGCTTCTTTTTTGCCTTTTTGCTCACGCCTGTAAACTTCCAATGATTCCTTTAAAGGGGCTATCAATCTCTGGAACTCCATTTCCTCCATGGCTGAGAGGACATCTCCAGCATTCAGTGTTTTCCTTTTCCCCGTCACTGCAAAGTTATTTTTGCTTGTGCTATATAGTTTTGATAGATAGGAGCTGAACGAGGCTCCTGTTTCCTCTTCTCTTCTTAAGTAGCAGTGGTTTAACATAGGCCTAATCTGCCCACAGAAATTGCATTGATTTAAATATATTTCCGAATTGATTTTGTTAAATTAGTGCAACCCCTCCTTCTGTGGACATTCTTAAACAGCTGTGTTATTAGTGTTGTTAATTGGTGTAATTTCTGTGTGTAGACCAACTGACAGACAGCAAAACTTGGTGCGCCTTCTTGTTTCTAATTACTTTTACAGGGCTCCAGGTTTTTCTTTGCAGTGATGAGTCAGGATGCCTTTTGAAGCAGTTGGAAGTAAGGAAGAAAGCCAGCATTGTGTAATCGGTCAACTTTTATTGGACCAGCAGGAAGTGCTTTGTAGCTTTAATCATTTTGCTTTTGCCCTATGGAACAGTTTCATCCTGGACTGTGTCTCACAAATAAATCAGAACCTTTAAAAATCCTATCAAAGAGCTGACCTCTTCTCCCCTACCTTTTTGCTGAAGAGCTTTAGCACCAGTTACCTCTGCTCCTTTTTATAAATAATTGTTTTTGTCTTACATTAGCCAACTATGTTTTTTGCAGAATGTTGTTTTGTAACAGATTCAAATATCCTCTTAAACTTTTTATAAAAGTTAATCTGTGAAGATTAACTAGAAGTCTAATCATCATGTTAATATTTTTCTATGTGGTTGCACAGCTGAAATGTTTGAGTTTATAATTTTTTTGCAACTTTTAATCATAAAAAACTATGCATCTATGCATCAAAGCAATATTCACTATTTACCTGCTAGTAAAATGGAATAAGAAACTAAAGGCATAAAGAGTGTTAACCTTGTGGAAAAACTATATCTTTCTTCACAGATTCTACACCAAAAACTTGCAAAGTGTCATAATGAGCTTGATGATATGAAGTTGAAAGCGCAGGATTCAAGCTCAGATATTGCCAGACTGAAGAGCACATTGAATTCTATAGTAAGTGTTTGTATGTAGGTGAGACAGATAGAAAAAGCTATATGGGTAACAAAAGCTGAGTTGCAGTTTTACTACTTTTGCATTAGGCAAGCAAGGAAGAAGTGTACTTTAAAAAAAACCCGAACCACAAAAAAAAACAGTAAAGTTCAGAAGATGGGGTACTATATGATGCAGGGACTGGGTGTCTTGTATCTCCAGGGCATTGGTTTAATACCAGATTGGATCAATAGTGACTGAAATGTAGCATCTAATCACTGTCCAGGGACTTTTGCAAATGCTTGAACTCAATCATCTGTGTGCTCCCATGGTATTCTTTGCCTCCATTGTTTTGGGGGTGCTGTACACAACAGAATGGGCACACAGCCCCCATTAGTAATAGTGCTGACATTAGTCCATGAAGAGGTGGTAATTCACCATATTTTTTTCTCACTATGAACTATTCCAAGTATATTTCAATAATATCTATAAATGTTAGAACTTGTAACTTAATGGTATTTCTAGGATTTAGTATACAGAATTGAAAATCATTTATCTGCAGGAATAGGGAATTATTCCAATCATTTGTCCAGGAATTTTTAATTTAAAACATGAATGAAGCATATCACTGTATTGAAGAAATTTATTTTTATCATTTAACTTAAAAATGCAGCTAGTAAATAAATGTAAGCAGATACAAAACAGTCTGCCTCTTGAGAAACCTTTTATTTGATGTCTTGGCTGAAAGGGCAGAGACTTTGTGTCATCCCTGTAGATACTATGCTTCCCATATTTATTTTGTCCTACTTAATGCAGAAGATCAGTTTAAAAAAATCAGATTCTGTATTTTAGGAGAGAGAGAACTGTGAACTTTCGGAGAGCTACCACAGAGCTAGTGAACAGGCAGAAAGCTGGGAAACAAAATTCCACCAAGCGGAGGGAGATTGCAGCTCTGTCCGACTGATGCTCCTCAATACAGAGTCTGAGAGCCGCAGGCTGAAAGAAAGAATGGAGTCCCTTGAAATAGAGATTGAGCAAGTAAGGTGGCATAGTATCTTAAAAATCACCCTAACCTAAACAATGCCTGGCAATATCTTAACTCTGTAGTTGTTTAAAGATTTGGTATAATACCTACTTCTACTGCATACTGCAAAGACAGGTGGGATAAAAGACTCAATTTTATGAAGAATCCTGGACCGTGTTGTATCTTGTAGTAGCATGGGTTGGAATTCTGTTAGCCACTGATTTAGGAGGCTGTTGATGGAATTTAGATTCCTAAGAGCCTAATTCCCATTTGAAAATGAGATTTAGGTTCCTGAATCAGTTAGGAGTTACAATGCTGAGCGTAGCAACATCTAAATACCTTTAACAATGTGGAACCAAATGTTTGGGTGATCCAGTAAAACTGGAACAAAATCTCAGTTCCACTAGAACTGGCCAGGACACTGGCACTGCCTCCTCAGATTGGGACATACCCATGGGCGGCAGTTCGCATAGACTGGGGGAAGCTGTGCCTCCCCAAATAGCCAGGTGTGGCCCCACCCCCTGCTCCAGTCCTGCTCCAGCCCCCCAGTGCTCCGGCTGGGGAGGCTGTGATGGCGCGCTGCCTGCCCTCCCAAGCTCTGGGGCTGGGACTGTCCATCCTCCCAAGCTGGGGAGCCTGTGGCCGCGCGCCTTCCTGGTGCTCCGGGGCTGGGGGCTAGCCTGGGGGAGGACTGGGATGTTGGCCGCACTTGGGGGGGGGGGGGGAGCCTCTGGACTCCGGTGGGAGTGGGAGTGGAAGGGGCAGGGCCTTGGGCGGGCGGAAGGGGTGGGGCTGAGAGCTAGCCTCCCTGAGCCGGTGATTCACACACCGTCCATGGACATACCTGGAAACCAGGATGTGCTTGCCCTAAACAAGGATGTTAGTGAGAAGACCTGTGGCTGTCATCTTGGGAATGCTTCTTTGGTGTGATGGTTTTTTTGGTCACTTCCATAGGAGTGCCTCATTTTACAAGTGACAGCAATGTAAGTATTACTCACAATATCTTAAATAGTCATTGATTTTTTTTTTTCCCTTTTCAGTCTGTTTTCTATACATAGAAAGACGGGATTTATTTTATTGTTCAGATAAGTGATTCTGTTATGAAACTGAATGTAAGGCTGAAAGCAGAATTTTAAAGATATCCACTCCACAGGTACTGCAAAATCCCAAATAGGGATTCCAAAATGTCAGTGACAACTTTATGATCAGAAACAAGATTTTTTTTTTAGTTATTAGATACAAGGGATGTGAAAAGTTTATTTTAAAACTTACTCTAGAATCTTTCAGAAGTTCTGATGTTTTACAAAAGAATGTGCATTTTTTTTTCATTTTCCATAGGAAGTTTCTCAAAAACAGTATGGATTGTTTTCTAATAAGATCAGGTTTTTGGATAGTGTTGAATAATTTTCAGTACAAATTGTTACTTAACTTAGACCATTTGTTTTGGCAGCACTTAACAACAGAAAAAGCCTACAAGTCACAGATTTCTACCATAAACAAGTCTCTTATGAAAATGGAAGAGGAGCTTCAGAATGTGCAGCTGGAGAAAGTCTCCATACTTGCAGATCTCACATCTACACAAGAGCTTTGTATTAAATTAGACTCTAGCAAAGAGCTACTAAATCGGCAACTAAACTCTACAGCACAAGAAGTAGAAAGGGTATGTAAAATAATATGTACTGGAAGAACAGTTTACATGTGAAAATTACATTTCAGTTTATAAGAGAGAGACATTTTTTTTGGTGCCTTGGATCTAAATTTTCAAAAGGACTGGTGATGACTTGAAGCATGTCCAAAGGTTTTCAGAGGGAAGATACTCTGAAAATACAAAACTTTCTGAAAATCAGGCCCCTTTGAGGTATCTTAAATTGGACACCTCAGAAATTGACGCAGCTAAAATCACTAGTCACTTATGATAATGTGAGCCTTGGATTTTAAATCCGTGCACCTGGTGTCATCTTCCTTTGGAGTAGCTGGCTGCTAACACAGAAGTTTCCCAGAGGGAATGTTGAGATGCCCAAACTTGACTCTTGTAAGATGTAGAGTATAGGCTGTCTTGTCCATAAGATTATTTATTATGCTTGATAATTATAGTATGTTTCTGTTGGCCCTGATTTTCACAAGCATTGTGAAGTTAAAGTTGGTGATAGACAAACTTCAAAAGCTTCAGTTTGGATAAGCTCTGAAGAATATGGACACTTATTCATACTACTCAAATATTTTCAGTATAATTCCTCCTCTGTATCATTCCCTATCTCAGCCTTTCTTTATTTTTATTTTTGTCCCTCCTTCCAACACCACTAGATCATTCCTCTTTTCCTTCCCTGACTTCCAGCATTCTCCTTTATCTTTCTTCTCCATAACAGACCCGTTACCTTTTAAGATAACATTGTGAGGTCTGGTAGTCTCTTTGCTGGGCTATAGGTCAATTGTTCTAGTCAAATCTTGCATGTTCTGCAGGCTTTTCATATCATAAGTGTGCAGTACATTATGAGATGCTTCTAATAGGGGAAGCCTTCTTCTTCTTCTGTATGATGTAGGTAGGTAGCAACAACTACAAATTTATATCTAAGTTTGATAGCCAGCACATTGCCATAGCAGTGAGTTGGTGAATGTCCTTCAGGCCCCCAGCAAAAGAACAAAGTGGACACTCAGATATGATGTGCAGGGGAAGCCTTATACTGTATGACGGGGGTAGTCAATTATTTTTTGTCAAGCTCCAAATTTCTTGGTCAAGGTCCAAACTCCAGAGAAAATGATGATAATTAAAAAAATTATGATAATAAGTAAATAAAAAGATTTTGGGGTTTGTTCAAAAGCATCTGGCAGTCTAGATTAGTAGAGCCTATGAAGATACAAAATTTGTATCTGCATCCAATCCGCGATCCGCAAAAATAGTCTTTGGATATAATGTGGATAGCTGTGGATTTGCAGGACTCTATGGATTAGGCCCGTGGTCTGCCTATTGACTACCCTCTCTATATGAGGTCTGACTGAAGCTGTCTGAGATGAATGTGAGATTACCAGACTTGCTGGATCCTTCCATGAGCTCATCAAGTAGGAGGGCTGTTAGTGATTATGGAGAGGGAGAAAAGTTCCAGAAAAGAAGGAAGCAACTTGAATGTATATTAGATTCTAGGAAGTGTTTTTGGAGGAAGGACAGAAGTTTGGAAACTCTCTAGCTTTGCACACTGTTTAACGTACACTTTACGCAAAGCTATGTGTACTCTGCCACACAGGTCCCTACTTTTTACAGCATTCCATTGCAAAAATCAGCAACAAATTGGAAATTCTATGGCAGCATGAAGTATATTCAAAATTGGAAATTTTTATGAATTAAAGTGATCATGAATAATACTGTTATTACAGTATTCCTCATATTACAGTATGCCTTATACCATTTAGTTCATATTAAGTTTATGCTGTTTCCAAACTTTGTTTTCAGTGTGTTGCAGATTTTTTTATTGGCCTATATAGAACTGCATTGTAAAAGTTATTGAGGGAACTGGAGTTTTTGACTGTTGGGTAGTAGAAAGTTGGGCATTTGAGACCTGGAAAGATGATTTAGGTTTCAGCAGCCATCCTGTAATCTTAAATTAATGCAGTATATTAAAGAATGGTCAATAGGCTAAATAGGTATAAATGGAAAACCTGAAAATCTTTGTCTTTCAGCTGCAGAGTGAATGGGAGTCTTCTCGTTCTGAAGTTGAACTCCTGAGGAAACAACTAGCTAATGAAAGAATCTCTATGAAAAACCTGGAATCTTTGCTGGTGTCCAACCGAGAGAAAGAATTTCAGTCTCAGATAGCCAAACAAGAAAAGGAATCTGAAATTCAGCTTCTTAAAGAGCAGCTTTCTCTGGCTGAGAATAAACTGTGAGTAAATGTCCAAGAGATAAAACTATTTGATTATCTGAGCAGAAGTGACTTTTGTCTCTCTTTGGGATTTATGTACGTATATTAGTTATTTACTTGCATTTTTGAGCAGTTAGAGCACCTGAATAACTTCTTAAAAATGGAAGAAGTCCAAGAGTTGATACCTGCTTTTGATTCAGCAGCTGTAACATACAATGTTTCCCCTTTAGATTTTTTTTTAACTCCTTTTAAAAACTGTTCATGTGAACTGCACTCTAATGCTGCCCTTGATAACTCATCAGTTGTGTATATTCATATATTTGGAAGGTTATAATCGCCCCTTTTTTCTGAAGCAAATGATAATTTTATGTACTTTCCAGTGCTATCCAGAGTCGAGATTTTGCTCAGCTCAGAAATACAACAACTCAGCTAGAGTCTGAGCTAGATATCACCAAAAGGCAGTTGGGGACAGAGCGCTTTGAAAGGCAAGTGTATGTTTTTGTACTACTCCTAATTCCCTGTATTATTTCAGATGAAGTATAATATAGTAGTTAGACTAATTTAGTTAGACCAATTGAGAAGAAAGATGGCCGAGTATTTAAGGTAATACCCTGGGATATGGGTTCAGTGCCTGTGTGCTGCCACAGTGTAATTAATTAATTAATTTAAAGGCAGTCAAATCAAGGTTGTGTTTATTTTGATACTGAGGCCATGGCAAAATCTGCAAAAAGTTAGTTTAAAACCTGGAAAATGTTAGTTGAAAAACTGTTACCCATAATGCTCCTATAGTTATGTAAAATAGATCAGATTGTAACACTTGTATCCTAATCGATCAATACCAGTGCTTTTCAAACAAAACAACCTCCTAACAGTTCTCAGTTGCTTTCTTTCAACGCCCTCCCCATCTTTACTTTGGAAGTGCTAGCTAATCTGAGCAAAGATAGTCGAAAGGAGGAGAAAGAGGAAAAAGGAGCGTGGAGGAGAGGAGGGCTAGAGAAAGAAGAGGAGGAAAGGAGGTAGACGTAATGGGGATATAGAGGGGTTGGGAAGGAATACAGGAAATTCTGAAGTATGTTGAAAAAATCTTCAAAAACAATGAAGATTCACCAGCTTCTCCTATAAAGAAATGTGTGGCAAATAGCAGTTGTCAACCTTTTGATATTTTATTTTATTTTATTTTATTTTATCTTATCTCTTTATAAATTAAAGTTAAAACTGACCGTGGGCTATACATTTTCAAAACACACAGTCACGGGTTAACCTCATTTTTAAATTGAAAAGAAAGGAACAGAATTGACTTTTATTACTTTTGCTGACACTACAGTAGTAAAACATGTCTTTAATATGCCTGTTGTCTTTTGATTTGGGGACATGAGCTTGCCACACAAAGAAACATAGAAATATCTCAGAAATCCATGGTGCCTGGTTATGAGAAATCAGTACAGTAATAAAAGCCTTCTGATAAGACACACAGGTTTATTTAAATTCATTTATGTAAACAATGACAACATATCAAGTTATGCAGTTGTATCATGTGCCTCAGCTATCTGAAACAATATTGGTATTCTTGCATAATTTCACTTTCTGAAGTCAGTTTTGTTGTTCTAGAACAGTGGTGCCTATAGTTTTCCTGTCGCATCCCCTCCCTCCACCCCAGTAATGGAATCTGTCCACACCTTCCCTCCATACTGCACAATTGGCTCAGCAGAGGAGCTGGGGCTGAAGGTGGAGCTGAGGGCAGAACTGGGGATGGGAAAGAAGCTGGGGCAAGAGGCAGAGCTGGAATAAGAGCAGAGCTGGGCTGGAAATGGACAGGGGATGGAGTGGAGCTGTGGCTGGGGATGGAGCTGGGCTGAGCAGGGGGCGGAGTGGAGGTGGAGTGGAGCTGTGGCTGGGGTTGGAGCTGGACTGGGGGTGGAGCAAGGGGCGGAGTGAAGCTGCATCTGGGGGCAGAGCTGGGTGGAGGCAGAGAGGGGCTGGGTAGTGCTCCCTCCCTTCCCCCTGTAGGGACTGGCCTGGGCACCACATGCTCCCCCCTCAATGTTCCTCCATGCTCTCCTAGGGGGACATGCCCTGCAATTTGGGGTCCACTGTTCTAGAAGACATTATAATTTGATAAAATGAGGATAGTATGGTAAACTAGTCCTAATACAGTTATTCTGAGTTCTCCTAGACTCCATAATTCTGAACCTGAACCTGTGCTGTATCAATCAGAATCTTTGCTTAATAAATCATTTTGTGAACAACATACCTCTAATATCTGTCTAATACTGTTTTATATTGCATTAATCTGCTGGTGTGTTCTGTTCCTTGTGTACCACAGCCAGCAGTATATTTTATATCAGGAAATCCTGACTTTTGGCAACAGTAAAGTGAATAGAATAACATTTGGGCTTTACAATATTTTTCATAATCCAGACTATTAAGTAGTTTTATAAAGTAATGTGTTAGAGACCCATATTGCATTGTTTGTAGGGAACTGGAGCAGCCATTATGTGCTCTGCAATAGGTCTTGCAGAACCCTGAGGAATGCAAGAAAGAGAACATTTAGCCAAGAGAGAGATTGGGATTACCCTCACTATTATGAAATTTTTAGCTTTGGTCTGAGGAACCACCAGAGCAGTGCAAAAGAATCTTCTGCTTAGTATTTCTTCTAGCAGATAAATATTTCTAATAGTGCAGAATAATTTCTCTTTAGTGTATTGGGTATGTGTCCTAGCCTTGTGCAGATGATGTGGAAAAATCTGAAGTACTCGATGCTTCTTTTGCCTCAGTCTTCACAGGCAAGGTCAGCTCCCAGACTGCTGCACTGGGCAACACAGTATGGGGAGGAGGTGAGTGGCCCTCAGTGGTGAAAGAACAGGTTAAGGACTATTTAGAAAGCTGGACGTGCACAAGTTCCTGGGTCCAGATCTAATGCATCCAAGGGTGCTGAGGGAGTTGGCTGATGTGATTGCAGAGCCATTGGCCATTATCTTTGAAAATTCGTGGCGATCGGGGGAGGTCCTGGACGATTGGAAAAAGGCAAATATAGTGCCCATATTTTAAAAAGGGAAGAAAGAGAACCCGGGGAAACTACAGACCCGTCAGCCTCATTTCAGTCCCCGGCAAGATCATGAAGCAGGTCCTCAAGGAATCCATTTTGAAGCACTTGGAGGAGAGGAATGTGATCAGGAACAGTCAACATGGATTCACCAAGGGCAAGTCATGCCTGACCAACCTGATTACCTTCTATGATGAGATAACTGGCTCTGTGGATACGGGGAAAGCGATGGACGTGATATATCTTGATGTTAGCAAAGCTTTTAATACGGTCTCCCACAGTATTCTTGCCAGCAAGTTAAAGAAGTATGGATTGGATGAATGGACTATAAGGTGGATAGAAAGCTGGCTAGATTGTCAGGCTCAATGGATAATGATCAACAGCTTGATGTCTAGTTGGCAGCCGGTATCAAGCGGAGTGCCCCAAGGGTTGGTCCGGGGGCTGGTTTTGTTCAACATCTTTATTAATGATCTGGATGATGGGATTAATTGTACCCTCAGCAAGTTCGCAGATGACACTAAGCTGCGGGGAGTGGGGGGGAAGGTAGATATGCTGGAGGGTAGAGATAGGGTCCAGAGTGACCTAGACAAATTGGAAGATTGGGCCAAAAGAAATCTGATGAGGTTAAACAAGGACAAGTGCAGAGTCCTGCACTTAGGAAGGAAGAATCCCATGCACTGCTACAGGCTGGGGACTGACTGGCTAAGCAGCAGTTCTGCAGAAAAGGACCTGGGGATTACAATGGACAAGAAGCTGGATATGAGTCAGCAGTGTGCTCTTGTTGCTAAGAAGGCCAACAGCATATTGGGCTGTATTAGTAGGAGCATTGCTAGCAGATCGAGGGAAGTGATTATTCCCCTCTATTCGGCACTGATGAGGCCGCACCTGGAGTATTGCGTCCAGTTTTGGTCCCCCCCACCACAGAAGGGATGTGGACAAATTGGAGAGAGTCAACGGAGGGCAACGAAAATGATTAGGGGGCTGGGGCATGTGACTTACAAGGAGAGGCTGAAGGAACTGGTGTTATTTAGTCTGCAGAAGAGAAGAGTGAGGGGGGATTTGATAGCAGCTTTCAACTACCTGAAGGGGGGTTCCAAAGAGGATGGAGCTCGGCTGTTCTCAGTGGTGGCAGATGACAGAACAAGAAGCAGTGGTCTCAAGTTGCAGTGGGGGAGATCTAGGTTGGATATTAGGAAACACTATTTCACTAGGAGGGTGGTGAAGCACTGGAATGGGTTACTTAGGGAAGTGGTGGAATCTCCATCCTTAGAGGTTTTTAAGGCCTGGCTTGACAAAGCGCTGGCTGGGATGATTTAGTTAGAGTCGGTCCTGCTTTGAGCAGCGGATTGGACTAGATGACCTCCTGAGGTCTCTTCCAACCCTAATATCTTATGATTCTATGAATACAGCAGAACTCCGTTTATCTGATCTAATTGGGGGACTGGTACCAGACTGGCTAATCAAAAATTCGGATAATCCAGAGTAGTGGTTCTCAAACTTTTTTTTCCACGGACCACTTGAAAATTGCTGAGGGTCTTGGCGGACCACTTAATGATCTTTCTAAATGTTCTTTGTACCGTTCGCTAACTATTGTTAAGTGCTTCGGATAAAAGCACTATATAAAAAAAAACCTTAATAATTAACTTTTTTGTTCTACAAATAAAAGCACACAACTCATATTTTAATATCCGTAGTCTTACCTTTCTAACGCGATGGATGTTCCCTCCCTCCCATGCCACGGCAGCCCCCGAGCTGGGGCTGGGAAGGAGAGGGGTCTCTCCCCCGCCACAGAGCTGAGGCTGGGAAGGAGGGCCATCTCTCCTTGGTAGCCGCAGCCCTGGAGCTGGGGTAAATCACCTCTTTCTCTGGCTGCCTCTGCCCTGCACATCCCAAATTCTCATCATCCTCTCTTCTCGCCCCACTGCCCCATCCCACCTACTCCCTATTCCCCCCCACCCCCCCAAGGCCATCACCTCACCTTTCATGTGTGTCTTCTCCAGGATCCAGGCACCTAATTTGTGGAGACACGCCTGTGCGGCTCCACTAATTAGGTGGGTGGCCCTTCATTCTCTTGTATGCGGCTGCCCCGGGGCACAGTTTAGAGGGAACTATCCGCGGGCCACCTGAATGGAGCTCGTGGACCGCTGGTGGTTTATGGACCACAGTTTGAGAACCTCTGATCCAGAGAATGAGAGTGTGAGGCCACAGTGCTGTCTAGTGGCCACAGAAGAGATCACCCACTTCTGGACCTGCGTGCGCTAGTTGTTCAGATAATATGGAGAGCCGGATAATGGAGGGTCAAATAAACAGGGTTCAACTGTATTTCTAACTACAACTTTCTGGTTTAGAGGTTGAGTGCTGTCCATTGAACTGTGCTGACAAACATTTATGCACCCTCTTTTTATTGCACACCATACTATAACATAAGACTACTTTGGGTCTAAAGTAGAGTCTTGTAGAGAGGCTTTGCTTCTTAGTTGGTAATGTCTCCTTTAAAATCAATTACCATTTTGATTTAGGGAACGTGCTGTACAAGAGCTTCGTCGCCAGAGTCTTACTACTACATACCAATTAAGCTCTACTTTAAGGACATCATCACCTGAACGTTCCCTCCGTCGATCTCCTGATTGGACTCTGGACAGATCCTTGGAAGGGTAAGTCATTCAAGAACATCCCAGCTCATGGTGGGAAAAGAGTACAGAGACTTAAAACTCAACTTTTGAGGAGACAGAAGAAGTAGCATGGACCTGTTTCAGCTCATGGTTGAAGTCTATGGAATTTCACTATTGTAAAAACTGGTGTGAGTGAAAGGAGAATCAGGCACAAAGTCCCTACTAATTATCTTAATTTTGTATTCAACTATATCAATTATACAGTACATAGTAGCTATATGCACTATAATTGCTATAGTTATAACACTGGCAGTACTGTACAGACTTTCCTAATAATCTTAAATCATCCATCCCACTGTCCAATTTTAGGCACAAATATTTGACCTTGCCAACAACAAACTCAGTATTTCATGTCAGTCCAACACTCCTTTAAGTATTTGTCCACTGTAGTTAGACTCCATTGTAGGTGCACATGCACCCCATGCATGTGTAATCCTTCTGCCAGGCAGAGTTGATAGCAACAAGGGCCGGGTTCAGTACATAGGGGTTCCCTTTTCAACAATGACAGAACAAGGAGTAATGGTCTCAAGTTGCAGTGGGGAAGGTTTAGGTTGGATATTAGGAAAAACTTTTTCACTAGGAGAGTGGTGAAGCACTGGAATGGGTTACATAGGGAGGTGGTGTAATCTCCTTCCTTAGAGGTTTTTAAGGTCAGGCTTGACAAAGCCCTGGCTAGGATGATTTAGTTGGGAATTGGTCCTTCTTTGAGCAGGGGGTTGGACTAGATGACCTCCTGAGGTCCCTTCCAACCCTGATATTCTATGATTCTATGAATACAATGCAAAATCGGCTCGAGCCCCCACCCAGTGACCTGGGAAAATTACACACACACCCCGGGCGCCTCAAAGAGGCAGTAGTTCCCCTCTTGCAAGCACAGAGTCTTGGCCCTGGTCTACACTACAAGTTTAGGTCGAATTTAGCAGCGTTAGGTTGATTTAACCCTGCACCCGTCCACACGACCAAGCCTGTCTTGTCAACTTAAAGGGCTCTTAAAATCAATTTCTGTACTCCTCCCCGATGAGGGGTTTAGTGCTAAATCAACCTTGCTGGGTCCAATTTGGGGTAGTGTGGATGTAACTCGACGGTATTGGCCTCCGGAAGCTATCCCAGAGTGCTCCATTGTGACTGCTCTGGACAGCACTTTGAACTCCAATGCACAAGCCAGGTACACAGGAAAAGTCCCGGGAACTTTTGAATTTCATTTCCTGTTTGGTCAGCGTAGCGAGCTGATCAGCACAGGTGACCATGCAGAGCTCATCAGCACAGGTGACCATGGAGTCCCAGAATCGCAAAAGAGCTCCAGCATGGACCGAACAGGAGGTACTGGATCTGATCGCTGTATGGGAAGAAGAATCCGTGCAGGCAGAGACGAAATGCCAATATATTTGCCAAAATCTCCAAGAGCATAATGGACAGAGGCTACAACAGGGACACACAGCAGTGCTGCATGAAAGTTAAGGAGCTGAGGCAAGCCTACCAAAAAACAAAGTACCCCCCCCCCTCCAGAATCGTAGAGCGTAGAATGTTTCTACGCTCCCCCATCATCTCCGTCCCTGAGGTTATTGCAGATTAGAAGGCAAAAAAACCCACACTCGCGGTGACTTGTTTTCTGAGCTCATGCAGTCCTCCCGCACTGATAGAGCACAGCTTAACACGTGGAGGCATTCAGTGGCAGAGGCCAGGAAAGAAGTAAGTGAGCACGAAGAGTGGAGGCAGGACGCGATGCTGAGGCTAATGGGGGAGCAAACAGACATGATGAAGCATCTGTTGGAGCTGCAGGAAAGCCAAAAAGAGCACAACTCCCTGCTGCATCCACTGTATAACTGCTTGCCCTCCTCCCCAACTTCCATATCCTCCTCACCCAGACGCTCAAGAACACAGGGGAGGGGAAGGGGAAGGGGAAGGCTACGGGCACCCAGCCACTCCACCCCAGAGGATTGCCCAAGCAACCGAAGGCTGGCATTCAATAAGTTTTGGACTGTAATGTGGTCTTGTCCTTCCCTCCTCCCCTCATCCACCACCCCACCCAGTGCTTTCCTCCTCACCCACCCCTCCAGGGCTACCTTGCAAGTTTTCCCCCTATTTGTGTGATGAATTAATAAAGAATGCATGATTTTGAAACAATGACTTTATTGGCTCTGAAAGTGGTGATTGAAGGGGGGAGGTCGGTTGGCTTACAAGGAAGTGTAGTCAACCAAGGGGGTGGGTTTTCATTAAGGAGAAACAAAGAGAACTGTCACACCATAGCCTGGCCAGTCATGAAACTGGTTTTCAAAGCTTCTCTGATGCGCAGGGCACCCAGCTGTGTTCTTCTAATCGCCCTGGTGTCTGGCTGCGTGTAATCAGCCGCCAGGCGATTTGCCTCAACCTCCCACTCCGCCATTAACGTCTTCCCCCTTACTCTCACAGATATTGTGGAGCACACAACAAGCAGCAATAACAATGGGAATATTGGTTTCGCTGAGGTCTAACCTAGTCAGTAAACTACACCAGCGAACTTTTAAACGTCCAAATGCACATTCTACTACCATTCTCACTTGCTCAGCCTATAGTTGAACTGCTCCTTACTACTGTCCAGGGTGCCTGTGTATGGCTTCCTGAGCCAGGGCATTAAGGGGTAGGCTGGGTCCCCAAGGATAACTATGGGCATTTTAACATTCCCAATGGTAATTTTCTGGTCTGGGAAGTAAGTTCCTTCCTGCAGCTGTTCAGATAGACCAGAATTCCTGAAGATGCGAGCGTCATGCACCTTTCCTGGCCATCCCACATTGATGTCAGTGAAACATCCCTTGTGATCCACCAGTGCTTGCAGCACCATTGAAAAGTACCCCTTGCGGTTTATGTACTGGCTGCCAAGGTAGTCCGGTTCCAAGACAGGGATATGCATTCCGTCTATCGCCCCACCACAGTTAGGGAACCCCATTGCAGCAAAGCCATCCCCTATGACCTGCACATTTCCCAGAGTCACTACCCTTGATAGCAGCAACTCAGTGATGGCGTTGGCTACCTGGATCACAGCAGCCCCCACGGTAGATTTTTACCCACTCCAAATTGATTCCTGACTGACCGGTAGCTGTCTGGCGTTGCAAGCTTCCAGAGGGCTATCGCCACTCGCTTCTCAACTGTGAGGGCTCTCTCATCTTGGTACTCTTGCACTTTAGGGGAAAGCAAGTCACAAAGTTCCATGAAAGTGCCCTTACGCATGCGAAAGTTTCGCAGCCACTGGGAATCATCCCAGACCTGCAACACTATGCAGTCCCACCAGTCTTTGCTTGTTTCCTGGGCCAAGAATCGGCGTTCCATGGCATGAACCTTCCCCATTAACACCATGATGTCCAAATTGCCAGGGCCCATGCTTTGAGAGAAGTCTGTGTCCATGTCTTCATCGCTGTCATTGCCTCCTCACCTGCTTTTGCAGGTTCTGAACATACTGCAGGATAATGCATAAGGTGTTTACAATGCTCACAGCAGCAGCGGTGAGCTGAGCGGGCTCCATGCTTGCCGTGGTATGGCGTCTGCGGGAGAGCAGAGTTGCAGTGGAAGTGGTGGAGGACGACCGTTAGCACTGCGCACATTTCCCGAGGAAGAACACATGTACCTGGGAGCCCACGACAGACAACATGGAGAAATTCGCTATTGAGGCAATAGCAGCAGGGCAGAGTTGCAGTGGAAGCAGTGTATGACAATGGTGTATGACCTATTGCACCGTCTGCTTCCAGCAGCACCCAGGACACAACAGCGGCAGTGTCGGTGAACTAAGCTGAGCGGGCCGCACGCTTGCTGTGGTATGACGTCTGCTCAGAAAAAAGGCACGAAACGATTGTCTGCCGTTGCTTTCACAGAGGGAGGGGAGACTGAAGACATGTACCCAAAACCACCCAGGACAATATTTTTGCCCCAGAATTCCAATGGGCGTCGGAGATTGCGGGAACTGTGGGATAGCTATCCACAGTGTACCACTCCATAAGTGGATGCTAGCCATGGTAGTGAGGATGCACTCCGCCGACTTAATGCGCTTAGTGTGGACATACGCAATCAACTGTATAAAATTGATTTCTAAAAATTGACTTCTATAAAATCGACCTAATTTCGTAGTGTAGGCATACCCTTGGTGTAGCAAAAAATCTTTAATAACAAGAGGTAAACTTAGCATTAAATTGGGAAAACACCACAACTAGGGTTCATAAACACAAATCATGAACCAGAAGACCCACCCCTAAGTAGATTGGGCTGTGTCTTTTCCCTTTGGTTCTTGAGTCCAGCAACCCAAAACTCACAGTTGCTGTCCTTGGTCAGTGCAGGCCCAGAGTTCAGAAGTTCACCTCTCACACTCCGCTGCTCGGGCCCTTGACGGCCGATTGCCACGCCTCTCTGTGGGTTTTGCTCCAGTCTTCACCACCAGCCGCGCCTCTCCTCCAGCCACGCTGCTGGTTGCGCCTCTCCGCTAGCTGTTCTGCTAGCCGCACCTCTCTGCAGCCGCCCAGCTGGCCGCGCCTCTCCACTAGCCATTCTGCTAGCCGCTCACCAATATGTCTTCAGGCCCCCCCCTACTTAACACAGCTCTCAGTGATTTCTGCTGTTAGTAGGGGAGCCTCACTGCTGGTGCACCTGGATAGTCTTCTTGCATCAGAACCACTAGCCCAAAGTAGGTCTAATGCTTAGACCTAGGTATCAGTGATTTCAGCTCTGCAGCATGTAACAAGATTCCTAATTGAATCTAAATTAGTTCTGTTATTGCACACTGGAGAGAGGAGAGGTCAAAGTGGTGTTTAGGGCCCTCAGAAGGGCCCCACACTACCAGGTACAAATACCTGTCCCCAGCCTCTCTCAATTCACTGGGCTTTGGAACCCATGTCCCTTGCCTAGCAAGTGCTGCTTAGTTGAGGGCGAGTCCCTCAGTCATAAAATGCCAAGTACAGTTCTATTGTCCTTGATTTACATAACCAGAATAACAACACTTTATTACTCTTGCCCCAATAACAAAGAGACTGGGGATCCCACAGCAGCCAAAGTGACGATTTGACTGTGCGTACACATGCAAGATTCGATTCTTTTGCCCAGCAGTGTTTGGTGGGGACATTTTGTTCCCTGCATGCCCTTATATACACACCTTTAGGTATAAATGGCAGAGCAAACCCAACCATCTCTCAGTTCCTTCTTAACGCCTGTGGCTGCAAGACAATCTCCACAGTGTCCGACTGCTATCCCATAGGTCTCCATCTTAGTTATATTTAGTGTTAGTTTTGTAATGATTGGAGCTGCTCAGTACACCAAACCCCTAGGTTGCCAGTATCATGTCAGGTGTATCACAACTCGCAGATAAACACTGTAGTTGCTACTGCAGCTAAGCCCTGTATGTGCTAGCCCTGGTGAGTCCCAGTAACCACTCAGACACATGGCTAAGAGCTAGAGCTGGGAGGGAAAGGTTGTAGATACCTTAGGTACAGAGGCTTAAATAGTTACAGTCCAAAATATGCTATAGCAGTTCTTGTTTGGGTCTCTTTGGCAGTCCAGCTGAGAGTCCAGGCTTTTCAGGCCTGGTGCCTGGGGTGCCCTCTCCAGTCACGTCTCTATTCCAAGTCAATGGGCACTTACAGGTTTCCAGGCCAGGCTCAGTTCGTCTCTCTCAGTGAGGCCCTTCTGCTCTGACTTCCTGCCCTGCTGCTGCTCCCCCATAAGTACCACACAGACCTTCACCCAGCTATTGCATCCAGAAGTCACAGCCCATTCCACACACCACTCTGCATATGGTTCCTGGGGATCCCGCTCTGAATTCAGCTTTTCTCCAGCTTCCTGCTTGCCATGTGGCTGCTGCTTCAGTTTCTCTGTAGATCCTGGCTAGCCACATGGCCACCATCTCCAGCAACTTCCTTGGGTAGGACTTTTCCCCTTATTTGGCCAAGAGGAAGGGATGTGCAGTGGGGAAGGTGCTGATGGGAGTTGTAGTCCCCTGTTTAGAAGATCCATCACACTTTTTGTTGCTGTTTTTTGTTACATATTTTTTCTAGCCCATTGGCAATATATTTAAAAAAATATTTTTTGTTAGTTTATACTTCTGTACCAAGTCATCAGCCTCACGACTGAGGCAAAGACTTCAGGGTTTAAAACTTTTCCTACATGTGAGATAGCTATGTACTTAAATGATGGACATCTTAAATGTCTTTGTCTTGGAGAAGGCTGTATTCCAGACAAATGCTCAATATGCAGGTCTTTCCAAAACACACACACAAAGCCCAAGAAGCTCCTTTGAAATTATTTTTGTTGGAGCAGTCAATGGAGGGTGCTTCTGATTCTGAAGCCCCCTCAATGGAAATAGTCTCTGGTGGTCCCAAGTAGTATTTGGCTAGTGCTCTGGTAATCCAGGATATTACCCCTAGCACTTGGGTCTCATAGGTTGCCAAAAAACCTCACACTTCATCTGAGAGCATGATACAGGTCTCCTTGGGTCAGTCAGCAGTTCCGATAGAAAAAGTACATCAGTCTAAGCCTTTGACTTGGCACTGATTACCATCCCCAGTATTGGCTAAAAGGAGGCTAAAGAGACTTTGTTCTTCTGACTCAGCCACTGCTCCTTCTCCTAAATCTGACCTGAAGTGTGGTTCCTTTGTATTAGCTAAGATGTGATCTTTGGCACTGGCAAACATAACATTCCTTCTTTTGTGGATGTCTCACCATTAATAATGGCTTCCAAGTCTCTCCCAGTAGGGTACCGATAATGAATATCTCTCTATATTTATCCTCTTCAGCACAGGTATATATCTTTCAACAAATAGTGTCTGGGTCCCCTCAGCTTCTCAAACAAAAAGCCTTCTACCTCCTCTTTGTTGGTTTACAGCAGAAGTATTTCTCCTAGGCATACCTCTCTGTCTCCTGAGTCAATCTATGAGGGAGAACAAAAGAAGGGGATTGCAAGACAATCCTCCTCTTGTTGTAAGGGTATAGTCCACTACTAAAGTTGCTATAAAGTCTGAGGAAGGCGAAGCCACGGAAGATCACTTCTTGGTGAATGGACAGTGTTTGTGCTAAGAGACTAATTGCTTACCATCTTACTAATATTGCAAATACTGAGGTAAAATTATCAAAGGCAAAATTGGAAAGTTTTAGGCACAGCCACTATAAGAACACTAAGGGAGTGTCATGGGGTTGCTGGCCCCTTTAAGGCGAATCCAGCCCCGGTTACTGTGCGGAGCTAATTTAAAGAGAACAAGACTTTCTAGGCAGTTAATTGAATAACGAGCACCTGTACCTGTTAAAAGGCCATCAGGGCTCAGTTAGAGGGAGGTGTTCACAGAGATAAAACTTCTCCTAAGGAAGTGGAGCTCTCAGAGACCACAGGCCCCAAGGAAGAGGTCTGTGTACAACCCTGAGTCTAAGAGGAGAGACAACAGGTCACACAGATCTGATGGGTTGGGTTGGGGCTTTCTGAGCATCAGTTAGGAAAAAAGCAGATGACAGCTGCCTGGTCAGTCAGAAAAGGACAGGTGAAAGTTGCCTGGGAATGAGAGGTTCGCAGATGAGAGCTGTGAGAGCCAAGAGGCTGAATTGTATGGGGTTCTAGGGGGATTGCTGAAAGCTAGAGAGCAACAGAGGGATGTGCCTGCTGACTTCTAACCTGGACAGCCAAAGCTGAGCGCCAGAAAGTTGAAGGCAGGGGAGTGGCAGACTTATCTGCTGACATCTCCATGCTGGAGAGCTGGACCCAGAAGTCCAGGGGGAGTGAGGGTTGCACCCCTAGTGAGGAAGATCTTCAAGCAGAGAGACTTGCAGGTTTCTGCTGGGAAGAGCAGGATTTTAAGGACTCTATGCTGGATATGGGAAATGGACTATGATTGGGACTTACATTGGGGATTATTTGAATAACATTTTGGTAATAAACCAGCCCCAAGGAGGGGTATTAAGCAAGAGATCCTAAAATGGTATTACTCTGTGGGATTCTGGAGGGGCCTTGAGAATAGTGAAACTGAGAGAGGGAGTGCCATAGGGCAGGGATGCACCGCAACAGGGACAGATAGAGTTTTTAGTCTCCTGCATGGTCTCCTGTTCTTCTTGACCTAAGAAATCTATTTAGCCTCCAGGCCAGACAAGATTATTCCCATTATCCTCCAAGGAAACTTTTTAGGTCCCATATATTTCCTCTTGCACCACTCCAACAGTCTCAGGGATTTATTTCAGGGGCGCTATTTAGGTCAGGCAGGGTTATCTTCCCCCCCCCATACCTCCACATGCATCAAACTAGGTGGGAGACCAGAGTGATGTGAGCCCAAGAAGAGCCCCTCCGGCTGGGCGAAGCCAGGTGCTGTGACTCCTCTGAACAACCTGCCTCCCCAGGCTCTGTACACTAATGCACAAGCACTGAACTGCTGCACGTGCACGTTGTGCCACAGCTGCTGCCCTGAACCCAACAAACCCTGGGGGGATGTGCAAAGAAAGATGAATGAAGTCACCAGAAAAATGTTTGATATATTATTATTAAGTTCCCCATTGCCACTTATACAGCTCTGCCATCTTCTGGTTATCTGAGATTTAACAGGAGTTAGAAATGTGTTATTTTGTCAATAGAGTCTGAAGGAAACTCTCTAAGGTTTCAGGTAACAGGTTTAATTTTGTGATTTAGGATGCGCTTTTTATGGTTGCCAACTTCTTATTTCTTCCTTGTAACTCACTGAGCATTATACATTAAACGTTGTGGATGAGATGCCTTCCTTCCCAGTTTCTAAGCTTTTGGGAGATTCAGATAAGTGTCCTGTAGTCCAAAAGCCCTCTTCCTAAAGGAGATGTCCTTTCTTGCCCATTAGTAAGTTTGTCAAATATAAAACAAAGACTAAAATCCTTCTGCAAATTAGAGCATAAATCAATCCCTTTCCCCTTAAGCCAACTCAATCAGAGTAAATGCAAACAAATAATATTCAGCATGGTCTTCAGTCATTATCCCAGGGGAAGGTACAGTTCTTCTTTGAGTGCTTGTTCATGTGAATTCCTATCAGGTGTGTGCAAATGCACGTGCATGGTAGCCAGAAGATTTTTTCCCATAGCAGCATCTGTCGGATCAGCCTGGGCACCCCCTGGAGTCGCGCCTCCACGGTGCTCAATATAGAGCCCTGCCGATCCGCTACCCCTCAGTACCTTCTTACTGCCAGTGACGGTTAGCTGGAACGTCCCATAGTCCTTGCTTTAGCAAGCACCTTTATCTTTGTCATTTGTATATAGTTCGTCTGTAGTTAGTTATTGTATAGTAGTTGTTTATAGTTAGTTTAGGGTTAGTTGGGGGGTTTCACCCCCCTTCTGACTCCCCGGAGCTGTGGTAAGCCGTGGTCCTCAAGGTTTAAAGACTGTGAGGTCTCTGCTAAGCGCATGACAAAGAGCAATCCTCATGCCTCTTGTTTAAGGTGCCATGGGGAAGGTCACCAAAAGGACCGTTGTAAAAACTGCCGTGAGTTCCGTCCCAGAACTGTTAAAGAAAGGAAACAGCGGCTTGAAGTTCTCCTTATGGAGGCAGCTCTCCACCCCCACTTGAACCCAGAGTCAGGGGACCCCGCACCCAGCGTAGACTCATCAGCGCGGAGCGCCCCAGTGCCGTCATCCTGGGAACTGGTGCCAAGAAAGGACTCTTCCCGAGATACTCAGCACCGGCACAGCTCCTGCCATGGCCAATTGGCAGGTATGTACCGGTCTCAGTCACTGGTGCCTCAGAAGAAAAAGAAGCTGGAGAGGGATCATTCTTCCCCAGACAAATCCAAGAAGCTGACGACTGTGAGCCCCAGTTGGGCCACAGCACCAGATTCCCGGGCAGGGCCACGTCGACTCCTGCCCACATAAGGCAGTTGAGTCCAGGCCTACCGTGCTCACCAGACCCTAGTAGCCAGCAACTGCCGCTCCCCTTGAGACCAGAAGCTTTTGAGGCAGCTCAGGACTTGCTGCGGCTCACGGTGCCGTTCTTGCCTCCTAGAACGGAGGAGACACCAGTACCATCAGCACCACCCTGCCCCCTAGCGATGATGTCCCGGTGCTCTCCTTCTCCACAGCATCCTCCGGCACCAGCATCTCCGGAGAGAGAGCCCAGTCGGTCCCTGAGCTCCCAACGATCAATGCCCTGAAGTACGGCTTTCGTGGTCTTCTTTTTCAGAGACCTCGTAGTCAGACTCCTACTTTTCCGATAGGAGCAGGAGGTCCAGGTTGTGGTGGGAGAGATGGGTATACCCAGCACCATGGCTGCCACAGTGGCAGAACCCATCACAGTGGCCCTTCTGGACTCCCTGGGCCTTCCACCAGAACCAGGAAAGGAGCCAAAGGTCCCACTCATTGGCGACTTGGGTAGCTTTGGCCACCTTCATTCCACCTTCGGTCAAGCGACCAGCCACTGAGCCACCACCACCTACGTCGACACCATCAGCTGCAGTACCATCGCTGACACTGGCTTCAGTGCCGACATCGGCTTTGGCGGCGGCACCAACAGCAGCTCCGATACTGATATCAGCATAGAGTTCAGCGCCGACAGCTCCAGCACCGACGGGCATGGCAACGTCCATGTCAGCACCTTCCCAGGACCCCTGAGAGTCATGGAACCCCTTGGCCGCTGATGGCAGGGAGCAGCTGCCTGTCATGGGGGCCACCTCCTCCTCGTTGCCACACGAGACACTGGTGTGCCCTGCCATAGCCCCGGTGCTTGAAGACAGAAGGGTGTTGCAGCACTTGCTGCATTGGGTTGCCCAGGATCTGGGCATCAAGGCAGAGGAGGTAGTTGAGCATTCTGATCCCATGGTGGATATCCTCGTGCCCTCTGGATCTTCTCATATTGCCCTGCTGCTCATAAAAACCATTGCGGACACCACCTTGACCCTGTGGCAGACCCCAGCCTCATTGCCACCAACTGCCAACTGCAACTAACGATGATACTTTGTGCCCTCTAAGGACTATGAACACCTATATTCCTACCTGCAGCCTGATTCCCTTGTTGTGGACGCTGCCAATCAGCACAAGTGGCAAGGCTTCCCAGGGCCCTCCCCCAAAAATAGGGAGGCTAAAAGTCTTGACCTTTTTGGGAAAAAGGTCTATTCTATGGGTGGATTGCAAATCCGAATTTCAAACCAGCAGGCCATTGTCAGCCAGTACTCTTATAACACCTGTGTGGCAATGGCAAAATTTGTGGAGCTACTTCCCCTAGACTCCCATGCCAAGTTTTCGGCCTTGGTTGAGGAGGGCAATCTAATCTCCAGGGTGCGCTGGATGGTGCTGATGCCACCATGAGAGTCCCCTTTGAGGGTGTAACTCTGTTCTCCGAGAAGACAGATAAAAGGCTGCATAGCCTACACACTCCCACCACACAGAGGAAGCACTTCAGGCCACAACCTCCTCCGCGGTTATACCAACAGAACCAATAGGATGATTCCTGGAGGAGGAATAGGAATGGCAGGAAAAGGCCGCACCCATCCTCAGGCCAGGGCTCTGGCCAACCCAAGCCACCATCAAGCCCAAAACAGGCCTTTTGAAGGTGCGGTCAAGGATGGCACACCAAAGCAAGAACTGGATCCACCCCGCCTTACCTTTTCATCCCAACTATCCCCTTTCTACCATGCATGGTCCCATATTACTTTGGACTGCTGGGTGCTCCGCACAATAGAGAGGGGTACTCCATCCAATTATGTGCCCTCCTACCCTTCCACCCCCCTTCTTCAGGGACACTTCTCACGAGAAACTCCTTATACAGGAGGTGCACTTGCTCCGATTGGTAGGGACAGTGGAAGAGGTTCCTCAGGAGTAGAAAAGCAAGGGCTTCTAGTCCCTAATACCAAAATCCAAAGCTGGCCTCAGGCCCATTCTAGACCTGTGAGAACTCAACAGGTTTGTGAAGAAACTCAAAGTTCCCCATGGTCTCTTTGGCATCCATCATCCCTTCATTGGATCCAGGAGACTGGTATGCCGTCCTCGACTTGAAGGATGCGTACTTTCACATAGCAATAACTCCATCCCACAGAAAATACCTCAGGTTTGTGGTGAACAACACCCACTACCAGTTCACAGTCCTCCCGTTCATCCTGACCACGTGTTCACCAAGTGCATGGCAGTCGTGGCCGGGTTCCTGCGCAGGCGATAGGTACAGGTGTTCCTGTATCTCAACGACTGGCTGATCAAGGGTCGATCCAGGACTCGAATAGAGATTCAAGTCGCCTTCATAAGAGCATCTTTCGACAAACTGGGTCTTCTGCTGAATGAGGAGAAAGTTTGTAGGGGCAGTACTGGACTCGACACAGGCCAGGCCATTTCTACCGGAAGTGAGATTTTGAGCGCTTGGTCTCAGGCAGTTCCCCACCACCACAGCAAGGAATTGCCTGAAACTTGTAGGACACATGGCTGCTTGTACCCACGTAGTACAGCATGCCAGATTCAGGCTTCAACCTCTTCAGTAATGGCTAGCGTCAGTGTATCGGCCAGTCTGGGATCGCTTGGACAGGATCGTAACCCTGCCTCACCCGGTACTCGACTCCCTCCTATGCTGGCTTGACCTTAATATGTGCGGGGGTCCCCTTCACCAGCCCTCAGCCATCTCTCTTGCTAGTGACAGATGCATCAGCCTTGGGCTGGGGAGCACATTTGGGAGAACTCAGTACACAAGGCCTCTGGTCTCAGGCGGAACTCACTCTCCACATCAATGTCAGAGAGCTAAGAGCAGTATCCCTGGCATGCCAAACTTTCTGAGCCCACTTGACAGGGAGATGTGTATCAGTTATGACAGACACCACCACGGCAATGTTTTATATCAACAAGCAGGGGGTGCACGTTCCTGTTCCCTGTGCCAGGAAGCCCTCATGCTGTGGGACTTGTGTGTGTAGAGCATTCGATACATCTGCAAGCATTGTACCTCCCTGGAGTACAGACTGAGTTGGCGGACTATTTCAGCAGGTTGTTCCACAGCCATGAGTGGTCCCTTCACTCGGACATTGTGAACTCAGTCTTCCATTGGTGGGGCTTTTCCCAGATAGACCTGTTCACCACACAACGCAAAAGGAAGTGCCAGCAGTTTTGCTCCTTCCTGAATCACAGCCCGAGCTCCATCGCAGCCGCGTTCCTCCTCCCAGCGGGGAGGTCATTTCTTATAAGCATTTCTGTCTATCCCTCTCGTTCAAAAAGTGCTCCTCAAGATACGGAGGGAACAAGCTTCGGTGATATTGATAGCTCCAGCCTGACCCCTCCAACAGTGGTACACATCACTCCTGGAAATGTCCGTGGAAGCTCCAGTCACCTTGCCACTCTTCCCGGACTTACTAACTCAGGATCACGGCCATCTCCAACCGAACCTCGAGTCGCTGCACCTCATGGCATGGAAGCTCCATGGCTGAACCCAATGGAGCTTTCTTGCTCGGCTCAGGTTAGACAAGTCTTCCTTGGCAGCAGGAAACCCTCCATAAGAGCCACCTACCTTGCCAAGTGGAAGAGATTTTCAATCTGGTCGGTGCAGCACCGTTTGTCCCCGATGCTCACCTCTGTGCCACTTATACTCGACTATCTTCTCCATCTCAAGCAGCAGGGGCTGTCCATGTCCTCAATAAGGTTCACTTGGCCGCCATCTCTGCCTTCTACACAGGCGCAGAGGGCCACTCGGTCTTTGCTAACCCTATGGTCAGCTGTTTCCTTAAAGATTTCGACAGGCTATACCCATGTGTCCAACAGCCTGTCCCGGCTTGGAACCTCAATCCTTCCAGACTCATGGGACCGCCCTTTGAACTTTTGGCGACGGGCTCCCTACTCTCTCTCTCATACAAGGTAGCATTTCTGGTAGCGATAACCTCAGCCAGGAGGGTGTCTGAGCTCAAGGCCTGACATCATAGCCCACTTACATTGTGTTCTGTAAGGACAAGGTTAAGCTCAGGCCTCACCCAGCTTTCCTCCTGAAGGTTGTCTCCCAGTTTCACATCAACCAGGACATCTTCCTCCTAGTGTTCTATCCTAAGCCGCACATAAGCGGCAGGGACCAGAGGCTTCACTCATTGGATGTCCGCAGAGTGCTAGCCTTCTACATCGGGAGAACGAAGCCGTTCCAAAAGTCTGTCCAGTTATTCATGGCAGTGGCGGACGGTCTTCCTGTCTCTTCTCAATGGATTTCGTCATGGATCACATCCTGCATCTGTGAGTGCTACAACCTGCGCCTCCAATCACTGCACACTCCACCAGGGCTCAGGCCTCTTCAACAGCATTCCTGGCACAGGTTCCCACCCAGGAAATCTGCAGAGCAGCGACATGGTCCTCCATACATACTTAGGGCTACCATATTCAAACATTTAAAAAAGAGGACACTCCACGGGGCCCCGGCCCTATCCCAACTCTGCCCCTTCCCCGCCCCTTCTCCGCCCCCATTCCAACCCCTTCCCCAAAGTCCCTGCCCCAACTCTGCCCCCTCCTCTGGCCACCCCGCATTCCCCCTCCTCCCTCCCGCTCTGATCTTGGTTGGGGGTTGCTAAGTGCTTCCCTGCTCCCCACTCACCCCGCAGCCCCTATGCCCCTGCCTGTCCTACTCCGCCTCACCCTGCAGCCTCTGCACCCCCCCGCCTCTGCAGCCTCTGTGCCCCCTGCTCCCCACTCGCCCTGCAGCCTCTGCGCCCCTTGCCTGCCCTGCCCCTGCACCCTCTGCCCCTGCAGCCTCTATACCCCTGCCTGCCCTGCTCCTCCTCGCCCTGCAGCCTCTGCACCCCCCCACCGCTGCAGCCTCTGTGCCCCCTGCTCCCCACTCGCCCTGCAGCCTCTGCGCCCCCTGCCTGCCCTGCCCCTGCAGCCTCTACACCCCCCCGCCGCCTGCCCTGCTCCCCCCACTTACCAGGCAGAGGGAGAGCTACAGGCTCCACGTGGACTCAAACACTGCCGCACTGCTCTGTGGGGGAGGAGGAAGGGGGTGGGACTCTGGCTGCTAGAGGCCCTAGTGGCTGCGAGCGGCTTTCAATCAGGGCAGGCATCCAATCAGCCGTGCCGCACTCTGCATGAGGGGAAGGGGGAAATCCCGGACATTTCTACTTGATTAGAAATCTCCCCCCGGACGGCCATTTAAAGCTGAAAAAGCCGGACATGTCCGGGGAAACCCGGACGGATGGTAACCCTATACATACTTTCAGCACACACTATGCAATCACCCAGCAGGCCAGAGACGATGTGGCCTTTGGAAGAGCAGTGCTCCAATCAGTGGACGATTCCGACCCCACCTCCTGAACTTGGGCTTGTGTGTCACCTGATTGGAATTGACATGAACAAGCACTCGAAGAAGAAAAAGTGGTTACTCACCTTCTCGTAACTGTTGTTCTTCGAGATGTGTTGTTCATGTCCATTCCAATACTCACCCTCTTACCCTTCTGTCGGAGTAGCCGGCAAGAAGAAACTGAAGGGGTGGTGGGTCGGCAGGGCTATATATTGAGCGCCATGGAGACACGACTCCAGGGGGCACCCAGGTCGACCTAACAGATGCTGCTATGGGAAAAATCTTCCAGCTGCCATGCATGTGCACACGCACACACCTGATTGGAATGGACATGAACAACACATCTCGCAGAACAACAGTTACGAGAAGGTGAGTAACCATTTTTTCTTTGTGTCGTCTACAAATAGAAGTTCTACTGGTTTAATTTACTGAATTAATTTAAATTGCTATAAATCACAGATAAACCAATTTAAGTTTGTCCACTTAAGAGTTTCTACAGGTTTAACTAAATTGGTTTTTTTTTTTTATTTGTTTTAGTTAAACAAAAGGGTGTGTATACAAACTCCTTAATTCCCAAAGGAATGTACTTCCTGAGCTGTTGTTTTTCAGGTTTTTCTTCTTTCCTTTTGTTTGGTTTTTTTTGGACTGAATGTTCAAGGTGGTAATTACCCTTCAGATCATTGTTCCTTGCCCAGTTTTTTGACAACTTAGACAAACTGGAGCGAACTCAGCCACAGTAATGTAAGAGACTAGATTGAAAGAAGAAAAAATAATGTAAAATGTGTATCTTGACCAAATTAATAACAAAAAATATTTTAAGGTTGTTAAAACCAGCAAAATAGAAAAATTGCTTAGGACGGTTCAAACAGGTACAATTAGGAGTTAATACAACTATTTTCTTCCTGTAAGATCTTACTATACTATGAGAGAGTTCTTCAACAGAAGTGATGGTATCACATTTATCACCTGAATCATTGATAACTGGATAAATCATTGGACAAGATAGACTCAATTCACCATTGGAAGGAGAGGCCTTTTTCATAGCTAATATCTGGTTCTATGATACCTAAAATATTTTGTGAGCCCACACCAATGCTGACATTACCAGTACTGTTCTTTCATTCCTCCTGCCTTCCTGCTCCTCTGCCTCTCACAAAAAACAAATCAAGTCATTGGACTGTGATTTGGTTGGAGACTAAGTCAGCCAATTAACATCTTTCTGTTTCAGTGGGATTGTGACATCAGAAGTAAATCCGACAATAATTGTCTTCTCCCTCTTACTTTCTTCATCTTCTTCACTCCTTTCCTGATATCTTGGTTTCATAATATTTAGTGCATTTATCTCATGAGTTTCCACTGTCTGTAAAATAGTACTTTTCTGTTTCTGTAAAGTGAACCCAAATGCTGTGTACCTACTGTCGTGCTCAGGAAGTAGGAAAGGCACTTGTAGCCTGATTTTTCAGGGATAGTGGAAGGAGCCCAAAGTTGCCTTTGACTTCAGTGGGCATTTTGGGTGCTCATTACTTCTGAAAATTGGGCTATTAGTGCCTAATCCTGCAAATCCTCGGTGCATGGAATCCCTGTTGAAGTGAAAGGGAGTTACACACAAAGAAAGCTTGCAGGATTAAGCACTTACGTTTTACACATATAAACCTCTGAATGGGTTTCTTCTATATTATGTGAATATAAGACCAATTTGACTTCACACTTTTTCTTCTCTTGTAGGAATTCTACATTCAGGGACTTCTGACACTTCTCAGGATGACATGAAAAGAATCAGCACATCCTCTAGAAAGCTGCAGGTTTAAAATTGAACTCAGGGTTTGTTAAACGATTGTTTTTCCCCACTGACTGCTAAATTACGTTAAATATACGTTAATATACCAATGTAAGAGAACACGTACTCTGAAATTCTTTTATTTTGGTCAATGGAAAGAAATCAGTCTTGATGTTCTGTATTTTTTGATACAGCTTACCTTTATTATTTAGTGCCATATCACAATGGGCCATTTCAGGAAACAGAAGGAGAAATGCACACAGCTGCATCTTTACATTGATAGTGTGCAAAGGAAAAAGTTTGTATGTTCCCCTATTAAAAATGTATACTGTAGTAGGGAAAATGAAGAAGAGTGTAACAATACAAAACTTACAACAGATATTTGGATGCAGATTTTTTTTTTTTAAGTTGGTTGTATTTTTGCCAAGGTATGTTGTGTTTACATTTGAAAGCACATGCCAAGCCTTCTCTTCAAGATGAGGCATATTCTTCTCTTAATTCCTTAGTTTTGCATTTTGATATTCTTGGGATTAACATCAGGTTTTATTCATTTTTATTTCAAAGCTAGTAAATCTAATACCCATCTATGAAAATTAGTATGAGTGTCTGTTACAAATATATACATACTATGATTGGAAGGAGTATTTAATTATTGAACATATTACAATTGTGCTAACCTCTTATTAAAGTTTATTAATGTAGATAAATGTTATTTGTAAAGATATCTGTATTTTAAATTAATTTGCTTAAAATTTAAGAGAAAACTAATACAAATCTTAGGGGCTAGGTTACATTTGTTAATCCATGTCAGATTCTTGCACTCTTCAGATGTGAGGTGCAGGCTTGACAGGTTTTATTCAACTCTTCCAAATCATTTTATAAACCTATCACTATACATGGATTTAATATGAATTGTAAAACCTAGGTAAAACTTTCTCCCTGCTATAACCTGTCTGGGTTTATTACCATTTCTATGTCTGGAAACAGTGAAAAATAATTCTGTTATTTTATTTCCAATGATTTTCCATTTGCCCCTTTCCCTTAATTTTTATGGAGACTTCTTCACCCTTGTGACCATAGTAACATAGGGAAACCTTTTGAAAATGTTTTATGTAGTCAGTCATTTCTTTGGGGGCAGGGAGGATTGGTCATTCTAATGGTTTACTCTGGTATGTGTTATATACATACACATACATACATCACTTGTGGTGGCTTTCAAATGCCGCTCATTTCCTCTAAAATCTACTGGTATGCATAGCACATATCAAAACTTTTTATAGTAAAACAAAGCGTTCTTAAAAAAAATTTCAAAAAAGTATTTTGAGGAATAATGTGCAAAAACAATTGTTTGTAACATATATATTTTTATAACAAAAATGCTTTAGTTTAGCCTTGCTCTCTAGCAACAATTCTCTAGTCTTCTGTTCGGGAGACCTGGGCTTAATTTTTGAGGCTTGATTCTGCAATCTTTATTTGACTAGTACTTAGCTGCATGAGTAGTCCCACTCATGGGACTATTGGTATGAATAAGGGCTGTGGGATCAGACCTTGGTATTATCCTTTTGCTCATTGGGCTGCTAATAGGCTGGGAATTCTGCACTCAGCTCTAGAATATGAGAGAGAAGGAATAATTTGTGCCATTCAACACTGAGGCTGCAGTCTGATTTTAAAAAGCATTGTTGATGGGGTCTGAAGGGAATTTGATTATCCTTTTCCATAAGACTAATGTGGGTAACATAGGGCATGAAGAGGGAGAGGTTAAGTAATAAAAAATGAGGTATCCTCAAGACTGTACATGGTATACAAAGGTCCACCCCAAGAAACATAAATTTTCAAGTATTCATGTTAATAGAAACAATGCTCTGTGGCTGCATAGAAAAATCAGTTAATTGATGGTGTTATACTATCCATCAAAGTAAAAGCTCAAGATCATTTTAAGAAACTTGTTGGTATTGCCTTTTTTAATCAGAACTGATTAGAGCCAGATTAAGAGAATACTGCTTCAAAATAACAGTGTTAGATGTGACACTTCCATAATAATGTTCAGGGCTGGCCTTTGTTTAGAAAACACTCAGCAAACCAGAATTTAATACTCCCCTATATACATGGACCTCTTACTGCTACTCTTACTGCAGTATAGACTGTACATAGAGACTAAGATTTCTGAGGTGGAATGGATGGGCAGGAGGAACATAACAGAAGATGGCCTTTAGTCATGAATTTGGGACGGGTTTAGGCCTGGTTTCCAGGAGCATTTAGTTGCTTTATATTTGTGCACGTTAAAAATGAATACAATATTAAAATAAGAGAGAGCTTTGACAGGATCTATGGGCTGGTACTGGCACCATCACTGCATTGAACTGAAACTGAGATCAAAGAATGAAAGGGAGGGGAGAGGAAAAAAAGATGGGAGAGATAAACTGACCTGGCTTTAGTTTGTGATTCACCAATGTAACTTAAAAAACTAAAACCTTGCTGAGATTCTTGTTCTGATGAGGGGATTTGGACAGTATTAGTTCACTGAGCATTGTATGCTGTAACAGTATATTCTAAAAGTCTTGAGACTGTTACTTCATTCAAGCATGTTAAACTTTGCTTCATTTCCTAAGTGAAAATTGTGTAATGAACTAAACCAAGACAGTATTTATAGTTTCTCCTATTTCTGACAGCAGCCTTTTAATCTTTTTAATAACATATCTCTTTTCACCCCTAAAAACAGGAAAGAATATCGAATGTGTCCAGATTTAAATGTTTATATAACTTTTTGCAGTGGTTTCTCTTTCCCCATACTGTGGGATCTTGGTGGTAGGGCAGTTTTCTTGTCATTTGATTATAGTATTCTTGTTTGGAAATAAACATATGAAAATAATCCATTTATTTATCATTTCTGTTTCTTGTTGGTATATTGTATGTGACATTTAGGCACACTAAATACTGTAATGTTTGTTATGCTTTCATATTTCACTTAATCATTTTATTATTTGCAAACAATCTGAAGAATAGTAATTTTTTACAGATTTGAATTTGAGAACATAATTGTATTTGTTTTCTAGAATGAATAAAATCATACTAAATCTGTTGAAGTTTTATTTAACTTGTTCTCAGCTATTTATGAAATGCTATAAAATGTATTTGAGTTTGTGTAACAAAGCATGCTAAAGTTCTTCAAAAGGAATTCTTGAAATATTGTTATCTGATCAGCAGCCATTCTTGGTTAATTTGTGATTAATTAATCCAGTGATTTGTGGTTTACTTGGTTCTGCTTACTCAAGGCTGTGGACACCATTTCAGGGTAAGCCAACAGAAGGTATTTTACTTAAACATCACTTACTATTAACAGGAGCCACAGTTAACAGTAAAGTGCCTCTCGCCTTAGTCCATGTCACATGCTTCATCTGATTTTCTTTTTCAGAGGGAAGTGGCTTATATAAAACACTGTTCCCCTTACCTTTATAATTCCAGAAACTCAGCGGGAGAAATTCATAACACCCTGCTAGACAGAAACCATTTCAACATCTTTTTCACAATTCCTGCAAGTAGACTCTTATTAACGTGTGAACAGTGTGGAGCAATGGGGTTTATTCTGTTGTTTCAAAGCAAATTGACTAATTACCAGATTAATTTTTTTCTCACTCCCCTGAAAGCTCCTGCTGCTGACTGCTTCTAGAGCAGTGGTCATCAACTAGTCGATCACTGAGCTTCTGCCAGTCGATTGCAATATCCGGCCGCTAAAAATCGAGTGGCGCAGCAGGGGTAAGGCAGGCTCCAAGTCCCTGCAAGGGGGGAGCAGAGGCAGGGGTCTCCGCACGCCACTCCTGCCTGCAAGCACTGTGCAGCCAATGAGAGCTGTGGGGGTGGTGCCTGCAGGGATGGGCAGCGTGCAGAGTCAGGTGTCCCCGCCAGGGGTTGCAGCACAGGGACGTGCTGGCAGCTTCCGGGAGCAGTGTGGGGCCAGGATAGCCCTGCTGCCCAAGGTAAGTGCCACCTGCTGGGAGCTCACACCCCAGCTTTGAGCCCCCTCCCAGAGCCAGCACTCTGTACCCCCTCCTGCACCCCCGAACCCCTGCCCCAGACCTGAGCCCACACCCCAAACCTCCTCCTGCACCCCAGCCCGGAGCCCCCTCCTGCACCCAAAATCCCTCCCAGAGCTCACACCCCTCACTTCCTTCTGTACCCCAAACCCCTTCCCCAGGCTCAGACTGGACCCCCCTCCCACACTCCAAACCCCTATGCCCCAGCCCAGTGAAAGTGAGTGAGGGTGGGGGAGAATGGAGTGAGCGGGGTTGGGCCTCGGGGAAGGGTAGATCCTGGATTGCACTTAAACTCGAAAAGTGATCTTGTGCTTAAAAAGGTTGGAGACCACTGTTCTAGAGACAGTTCAAATTCTGCCTGTGCTCAGCCAGCTTCTTTTAGCTTCAGCTTTTCACCAGATAAAATGCCCACAGTCTAGAGATTACTTTGGTAGCAGAATTCTGATACCAGAACTAGGATGTCTACATCTCACCAACTAGTCCAGCCCAATATTAATGCACCCTTCCTTCTGAGTACAAGCTATAGAGTGTTACATAGCAGCAAGGCCTGCAGCAGCAAACAGGGCCACTCCAGGTAAGGTGCCTCTTAAGGCTACAGAAATAGAAATATGTTTAATTCAGAAATCAGATTTTTCAAGCCTTAAAAGATGTTTTTTAAGAAAGCATTCATGAATGCATGGGGAAGGCTTTTAAATACGGGTTTAAATGAGGATTAATAACATGATATGGAAAGGGAAGCTATCTCAATATGAATAAAGCTGTTTAACAAAAATATATATACTTGATATCTAGCACCCCAAGGGCTTAAGGAATTACATACAATGTCTCATTGATCCATACTGGAGGATCTGAGGAAGAGAAATCTTTAATTCACAACTACTTTAATTACTCAAGAAGTAGGGCATTTGGGGAAAGTATATTCTTATATATTAAACAAATACTTTTATATGAACCTCTACAACTTCTAGTTGATCCCCAGCAGAGGCATTGTATAAAAGGGAAGTGAATGAATTAGTAACTCTGGTGGTGGCAAGAAGTGTGATTGCCTGAACATGTGGAAAAGGATTCCTGCACCAGAAAGTTCAAGAAGGGTTTTGAGTTTGGGACATTTTTCAAAAGGAGAAAAAATTACTATCTGGATGAGTTGAGGAAAATATTTTATTTTTCTTATGTCTTGGCACATGTAATTTGGGTTGGATTGGGTTTAAAAACATGTATCCTTAGCTGACACATTAAGTCAATGTCAGTAAGGCTTTTTTAATAGAGTTGTGTCTTTCAGAAGGTAAAAAAGTAGAAGTCTGTGAATGTATACACTTAACATTTATAAATAGTCAAATAGAAAAATTGAAAATAACGTTATGATATATAATGTTCCAATCTAAAGACCTCCATTGCTAGCTGGTCTTCCTTTCTACCATATGGTAATTTGCTTCCACCTTGGCTCTCTGTGGTTTGAGGTCTGATCTTAACTCCTACTGAACTCCATGAAACAATTTTGCCACTGATTTCAGTAAGATCAGATTGGTCCTGAAATTAGTCTGAGGTTTCCTACCTCTGCCTTCTTATATGGGAATGGTTAGCAACCGACACGCCCAGTGTTTTTTCTTTTGAGGTGTGAGGAAGAACAAATATGTTCACAACAGATGAAATATATCCCCCTGCAATTATAGATAGAACACAAAGAAAGCAACAATCTTCTTCGTTGTCAGAGTTGCCCCACAACTTGGCTGCTGAGCAATGTGCTTCTCAAGTTTACCTTTCTCTCAGCTCTTCTGCTCCCAGGTGCAGGACAATCAGATCCAGAGAAAATGGCAAAATAAACAGAACAGAGAATAAATAGCAGCAGTGAAGGTTTTCTGGAATTGCTGTTCATGTGATTTTTCTTTTTATTGTTATATTGTACTTTTGCAGTTGTTTCTGTCAAACTTAATTTAAATTGGCAAAGCCAGTTTTTGCTTGAACAAAGCAGTAAATAAACTTGCACCGTTTTATATTTTTCTGTTGTAAAAAAGGCTATCTTAATTTGGCATGTGCATAGTTCTTCATGAAGCCTTTTGGGGAGAAGATTGTCTGAATATGGATTAGCTGATCTACTTATACTACTGTAACATTTTAAATGTGGCTATTCCAATGGGCACCTGCCCTTAGACAAGATTGTGGCTATTTCCTATACACTTTAATAACTTTCTTTTTAAATGTATGGCCAGAAAAGTGACTATGTAAAAAACAATTACTCCTTACTCAGCAGAACTGCTTTCTTGACTCATCTTTTGATGTGGCAATAGGGACTCCACAGTAAAGGATGGAGCTAGTTTCTTGTTATGACTGATTTTTAAACACTCCCTGTCTTTCCCCAAAAGAAAACAATATCCCAGAAGGTAGAGCTGGGGCAGAATTGGGGATGTGGGAGGAGCTGTGGCTAGAGCCGGAGCTGGTCTGGGGCAGACAGGAAATGAAGGCAGAGCAGAGGGTGGAGTGGAGCTGCAGCTGGGGGCGGAGCCAGCCTGGGGGTGAAGCAGGGACTGGAATAGAGCTGCAGCTGGGTTCAGAGCTGGTCTGGGGGCAGAGAGAGAATGAGGGCAGAGCCCAGCAGGGGTCAGAGCGGGTCTGGGGGGTGGGGAGGGAATAAGGGCAGAGAAGGGAGCAGAGTGGAGCTGCAGCTGGGGCGTGGAACTGGTCTGGGGGCAGAGAGGGAATGAGAGGAGAGCCCGGTGGGAGGAATGGAGCTGTGGCTTGGGTCGGAGCTGGTCTGTGGGTCGGGAGGGAATGAGGGCAGAGCTGGGCCTAAAAGCAGAGCTGGTCTGGGGGCAGAGCAGGGCTGGAAGTGTGGTACTACCCTCCCCACCCCTGTGGGGGCTGCTCCAGCCCTGCCCGGGGGTGGGTGCACATCACAGTTTGGGAACCACTGATTTATGTGGTGCAGCATGTCTTTCTACCCCTCAGAGATCTAGAGCATTGGATAGTCTCGGTGTACTACTGGCCCATCATCACATGGACAAGATGGTTCAAGTACCAGCTCAGGTTTTGTCCTTCCTGGACTGGTGGACAGAACTTATGAATATTTGTGAGGGAGTTCATTCATTCACAGGTCACCAGGAGAGATCTCTTTGACTGGATGTGTCTAGGTCCATTTTCCAGCAGTAGGGAACTTCCTAGATGGATCTGTTTGCAACAAGAGAAAACAAAAATGTCATATTTTTGTTCTTGCATGGGTCACTGCCTGGGTTCATGGACATGCTTTCCTCTTTCCCTGGTCAAAAGCCTGTTTATGCCTTCCCTCTGATATAAAATTATTCTGCTTAACTGCCAGGGGGCAAATTTGTCATGTACACATGGGAGAAAGAAGAAGGGAAAACATCGGCTATAGGTTGTCTTAACTCAGGAAGTTCCTTCAAGAGGAAATGTAGCCAAACTCCAAACCTGGAGACAATGGACTTTTCTGTGCCTGCGTCCTGTAGATAAACTGCTTGGTTTGCAAAATAAGCAAGGAGGAGGGGGTAAGTAGATGAACAATAAGGGGTTATAAGAGGGACAGATACATGTAGCTTGCTAATTATGTATGGTAATGATGGCAAATTTTGGCCAATCATAGAGCGATAGATTATCATAAGCAACTGCATATAATGCTTTGGTGTAAGTGTTTTCTTTGTTCTTGCTGACTTATGAGCTCGAACCCAATTGCAATTGAAATAAATGGATCGCCCCTCCCGGGGCTCCTTGGTTGGCTAGCTGTGTCCGTCTCTCCTTATTCCTCAGCTGGAACGGACAGAAATTTCTATGACACCTCCAGTTCCCTTCCTGCCTATAGTCTTATCCAAAGTCAAGCAAGATTCCATTCACCTTATTCTAATAGCTCCAGCATGGCCTCATCAGTTTTGATTTTTGACTCTATTAGCTCTATCGGTCAGATCTGTTGTTGCTCTGAGGAGATACGGATGTGATCTCCCAGGACTATGTCCTCCTCCTTCATCCCAACTCTCTGGTCCTCTACCTGACAGCGTGGTTTCTTTACCATGTGGGCTGTACATGCAGCTGCCTATGTATTACATGGGCTGCATCCACACTAATATATATATATAGTACCTGTATGGCCCTGAGGATGTCACGTGGGCTGTAGCTGTGTGCCGATTGGGCTGCGGATTGAGAACCACTGACCTACCTTATTAAATGGAAGAGATTCTCTATCTGATTCATACAAATAGGCATCCTCCCAGGTCAAGCTCTGATTTGCCATATCTCAGACTATCTTATGTTTCTGAAATAGCAAAGATTAGCTGTTAGTTCTCCTGTGAGTGCTTCACTTCCGGTGTTGGTGTGTCCCTGCACCTTTTGATCAGAGAATTTCAGCAGCAGTGCTCATTTGGGTGCATGTGCTCTCCCTGTCTTGCGCTGTTGTCAGCGCCTATCTAGTGCCACATGACCAGTCCCTGCTCAGTTCCTTCTCAGCTGTCCTCTGCCTGAGACAGAGCTCCCAGCAGTGTTAAGATTGATAGCTATACTTAGTGTTAAAATAGTTGAGTAGTCTTTAGTACCCTAGTTATATTTACTTATCCTTTTCTCCCCATTTATTTATTTATTTTTAATTTCCTTCCCCCTTTTTACTCCAAGTTTGAATACCCCTTAGCTTAGTTAGTGTTCATCGTTAGGGTTGAACCGCTATGACTTGAGCCATGCCCAGTTCACTGGGCTTCAAGTGTTGCCTTTCCTGCCGAGAGGTGATCCCAGTCTTGGACAGGCACTCTGTGTCTGGTGTCTAGGAGAGACACGCGTTCCTCAAAAATCCTCTCACTGCACCAATCTGAAGGACAGAGATCTGTGTCTCAAACTTCGGTTAATGGAGACATCTATGCGCCCAGCATCTGATCCAGGTCTGCAGACACCCCCTCCAATCCCCTTGGACAATGTTCCCCAGAGACTTCACCTGCCTCACAGCAGAAGGCTCACTCCTCCAAAAAGGTAGTGAGGAAAAGGGCTTTGACTTCTCCTCTCATGGAGCCAACAAAAAGAACAGTCTCGAGCCTGCTCCTCATCCTCAGTACCAACCACACCACAGCTAAGTACTTATGAGGCATAAGGATCTTCCGGTACCACACGTGCCATGAAAGCCAGTGACCCTAAGTGGGCAGGCTCGGAGCCGAGGAGCAAACAGAAACTTACGTCCTCCACTACAACACCAACAAAGCTTCCTAAAGATGCGACACTGAAAAGCTCCATGTACGTTAAGGCATCATCTCCTGTCCCAATAGCACAAAGCACTCCAAGGCCAGCACTAACAACCGCGACTACAACAGCACCATTGGCACCGACCACCTTGGTACTGAAACCAGCGGCACTGCACCTTTTCCTACATCGTGCGGACCTTCATGTCTCATCTATGCTGAAATCACCTCTTTGGCACCAATGTTTCTCTAGCATGCCATATCAGCACCATGTCAGCCCACTTCACCTCTGCCCCCACCATTCTCTTTCAAGGAAGAAGATAGTGAAGAGAAGGGGGGGGTGCCTTCTCATATCACCACTCCTCTCCCATTCAATCTACTGCAGTGCTGGGTCCACCTGTACAGCCTAAAAATCACCACAGGGCTGACACCCAGACCTGGTATGGCCCTCCCATGGATGCCACCGCCTATACCATTCCCCACTCAGTGGCCCTACTGGGACCCCTGGGGTGGGGGGCATACAGGCAACAGTACCCCAGGCCCTTGAGCCTATACAGGGAGAGATTTAGATCTCCCACACCACACTCAGTTACTGTACCTTCAGAGCCCCCTTAGGAAAGCTTTGAAGAACAGGAGGAGGCCTGGGAACAGGACATAACACGAACAACCAACATTTCTTCCTTGTCCCCAAAGGAGGCCATAATACCTGATCCCCTGGAGATCCCTCTAGAGGAGGTCCCAGAGTCCAAGCACAAATTAATGAACATTCTCCATACATCCTCATCAAAAATTGCACTTCCCATAAATGACACACTCATGGAGCTGGCCAAAAACATATGGCAGACTCCGGCTATGATACTGTCCCCCTGCAAGAGAGTGGATAAAAAGAAATACGTTCCCTCTAAAGGACTAGATTTCTTATTTTCTCACTCCACACTGAACTTTCCAGTAGTCAGTGCTGTCAACCAACGAGGCAGACAACGAGCCAGATCCACCCTATATGACAAAGGGTGGAAATGTCTGGACCTCTTTGGCCACAAGGCCTATTCATCTGCCACTCTTCAGTTCCAGATTGCCAGTCACACTGCCCTAATGGTTAAATACGAACATACAAATTTATTCAAAACTTGCTGAATTTATTGACATCATACTGGAGGACAAAAGAGACCAATTTAAGTCCATCATTTTGAAAGGCTAACTCCTATCCAGAACCACCTTACCGGCATCTCTAGATGCGACTGATACAGCGGCACATTCCATGGCTACTGCCATAGTTATGCTCTGGGCTTTGTGGCTCCACCTGTCTGGCTTCCCATGGGAGGTACAATCCATCATGGAGGACCTTCCCTTGGATGGCCAGAAGTTTTTCATGGCAAAAAATGAGTCCCTTCATACCCTGAAAGACTTGAGGGTGACGCTTCGCTCCCTGGTTACATTCACACCTGCACAAAAAAGAAAACAGGGTAAAAACTATCCCACTCAGTGTGCTAGGTCTGTCCTGTACACCTCACAAAAGAGGTACTACAACACGCAAAGGCAAAGACAGAGGCCTCTAAAGCATCACCAATCTCCAACTCAATCAACGTCCCGCCAGCCCTCTGCAAAACAATTTTGAGGGTTTGCTTGAGGGCCTGAAAGACCTCCCCTATTCTTCAGTGCTGACACCATCACTAACCATCCCCTATCTTGGATACCGCTTGAACCCTTTCAACACAGCGTAGCAATCCATCACCACGGACAAATAGGTTCTAAAAATAATCCATTCAGGTTATATGCCATTCATCTTCATCCCACACATCCACCCTCCCTTTTCAGGGACCCCTCTCATGAACACCTTCTACAGAAAAAAGTAAACCACCTCCTACATCTGGGTGCTGTGGAACAGGTACCATCATAACACAGAGGGAAGGGTTTTTACTCCCACAACTACTTAACCCAGAAAAAGAACAGCGGATGGAGGCCTACTTTTTAGACCTCTGAAAACTCAATAAATTCGTAAGGTTCCAATGGTTCATGACGGTCACATTAGCAACAGTAATACCAGCACTGGAACAGGGGGACTGTTTTTTAGCCCTTGACCTCCAAGATGCCTATTTTCATGGATTCACGCACACAGGAGGTTCCTCAGATTTAATCTAGGGACAGAACACTATCAGTACAAGGTTCTGCCATTTTGCCTTTCAACAGCACTTCGGGTGTTTTCCAAAGTGCTCATGGTGGTGGCCGCACACCTCCAGAAACATGGAGTGACAATTTTTCCCTGTCCGGACTATTACCTATTAAAAGCACCACCCAGGCAGATGCCATAGACATTACACACACAAAAATCACCCTCCTCTCGTGGCTGGGACTACAACTTAGCGTACAAAACAGCAATGACATCCGTGCAGAAATTGGACTTCATCAGGCCGCATCTCAACACTCTAGAGGCCACAGCGTCACTATCACCAATCAGATTTCTCATCATAGTCAATCTGATCTCCACCATACTGAACAGCCCACAGATATCAGCACAGACCTGCCTCCAGTTATTAGGCCATATGGTGGCAACCACATTCATGGTACATTCGTGTCTTCACATGTGCTGCCTTCAGGGTTGGTTAAGAACCATCTACATACCACACAAACACAGCCAAAACAGAGGCCTCGTAATGCCAGTCAAAATCAAAGACTCACTAAACTGGTGGACGCAACCCAATAATGTGTGTGTGGGAGTCACTTTCAAACAAACTTCACCTTCAATGATTCTCACAACTGATGCCTCTTTGATAGGCTGGGGAGCTCACCTACAATATCAAACAATTCAGGGCAAGTGGTCTCCTACCGAGACACTGTTACACATAAATAGATCATCCATAGCCCTCTTTGTGACCTCCCAGAATTGCAGATATTTGCAATTCTGCTCGAGAACAGGGTTAGGCCCCCCTTCCTTGGATGACACCTTTCTCTTCAAATGGGACGTGCCTCTGCTATCAAAGGTAATACATAAAATAAGAGCCGACAAGGCCAAAATCATCCTGATAGCTCCCACATGGCCCAGAGAAACTTGGTACCCCGTACCTGTTGAGGATGACTGTATGTGCACCGTGTACTCTTCCACTCTTGCTGAATCTTCTCTTGCAAGATGCCGGATAGATTTACCTTCAAAACCTACAGAGACTTCACCTGAGAGCATGGCTCCTACTAGGCTCCAGCACAACAAACAGATCTGCTCAGAACAGGTGAAAGACTTATTAGTAAACAATAGGACAATCACATGGAATACTCACCTGTATAAATGGAAGAGATTCACCATCTGGTGCCAAAGCAAATGAGCACGACCTGTTATTGCCCCCTTTCCAATGATTTTAGAATACACGCTAGAACTAATGAACTGCGGCCTATCCCTTAGCTCACTTAGAGAACACCTCGCCGCTATTACTGCTTTTCACCACAAGGTAGATGGGATATTGATATGTGCCCATCCTACTGCCAAATATTTTCTTAGGGGCATCAGAAATGTCTACCCTGAAATACCTACCCTACCTTGGGACTTGAACTTGGTACTATGCTGCCCTACTGGGGCCCCATTGAACCATTAGCAACATGCTCTGTCAATGAAGATGGCCTTCTTAGTCGCAATCACATCTGCCCAACGAGTGGGAGAGTTAGGAGTCCTCAGGGCGCACCCACCATGTAACATCTTTTTCAAAAATAAGGTCACCATAAGACCTCACCCTAAATTTTTACCTAAAATACCCTCCTATTTCCACTTGAACCAACCAAACCATCTTCCCTCGTTCTTCCCCAAACCTCATAGAAGCAAATGGGACTCAATATTTACACACCCTGGATGACAGACACACACTAGCATTCTACCTTGAGAGAACCAAGACCTTCAGAAAGTCACTGAGATGTTTTATTTCAACTTCAGAATGATCTAAAGGTTCTGCTATTTCCAAGCAGAGACTGTCCAAATGAATTTCTGGATGCATTCACCTTTGCTACCAACAGCATGACATACAACCCCCACTAGGGATCCAAACCCACTCTACCAGGTTATTCTCAACCTTAGTAGCTTTTCTCAACAACGTACCGATCATAGACATTTGTAAAGCGGCCACTTGAGTGTCCACACACACATTTACAAAACACTATATGATAGATCAGAGCTCAAGATGGGACGCATTGGTAGGACTTCATGTACTATCGTCAATTACCCACGCAACTCCAAAGCCCCTTCAGTCCACCAGGGGGCACTGCTCCTCAGTCACCCGAAGTGGAGCACCCACAGGGACAATCCTCGAAGAAAAGAAGGTTATTCGCCCTGTGAAGTAACTGAGGTTCTTTGAGATGGTGTCCCTGTGGGTGCTCCACTACCCACCCTCTTTCCCTCTATTTCAGAGTTCAATCGATGGATTTGGTGGTGGTGAAGGAACTGGGGGGGGGGTCTGGTCGCATGGCGCTAGATAGACACTGACAATGGCGCGAGATGGGAAGAGCACATGCACAACCTAGACGAGCACTGCTGCTGAAATTCTCTGATCAAAGGTGCAGGGACACACCAACATCTGAAGTGGAGCATCTCGGGGACGCCATCTCGAAGAACCTCAGTTACTGCACAGGGTGAGTAACCTTCTCTTCCATCAGATTCCATTTGGTGGCTGTCTCAGCTTTCCACCCTCCCATGGATAACCAATTAATTTTTTCAAACCCTATGTCCATCAGATTTCTAAAGGTTTTGCTTAGATTTTACCCATGGGTTCATAACCCGGTTCCACAGTGGAGCTTAACTTTAGTGCTAGCAAAGTGGATGCGTCCCCCCGTGAGTCCCTAGTGACTTGTTCTCTGTTACACCTGTCTATGAAAGTGGCTTTTCTGGTTGCTGTTCCTCAGCCAGGAGAGTAGGGGAGCTGTGAACTTTAATATCAGAGCCTTTCTATACACTTCTTTAGGGACAATATTTTCCTTTGACCTCGCCCTAAATTCCTATCTAAAGTTGTTTCCAAATTTCACATGAATCAAGTGATTTTATTTACCGAATATCTTTACAAAGCCCTTTTTGAGTAAAAGGGAAGAAAAGCACCATACTCTAGATATTAGAAGAGTTTTGGCTTTTTACCTGGATTGGACTAGACCATTCAGGTCTTTGTCTCAATTCTTTGTCACAGTTTCAGGCAAAGTAAAGGGACACCCAGTATCCACCTAGAGCAGGGCTACATCTGGGTATGGAAATTGTATGGCGGGCCATTAAAGCTCATGAAATTGGAGGTTGAGGTGTGGGAGGGGATGAGGGCTCTGGAGTGGGGCTAGAAATGAGTTTCCCAGCCAATGGCTGCTGCGGGGGCGGCACTTGAGATGGGGGGAGGGTGCAGAGCCCCCTGGCGGTCCCTACACATAGGAGCCGGAGTGGGGACATGCCGCTGCTTCCAGGAGCCACGTGGAGCAAGCTCTGGACCCCGGTCCCCGGCAGGAGCTCAAGGGCCGGTTAAAACGTCTGAAGGGCTGGATGTGGCTGCCGGGCCATAGTTTGACCATCCCTGACCTAGAGGATGTCTGCCTGGATTTCCAGCTGTATTCGCTTATGCTACTGATTGGCTGATGTTACATCTCTGAGTAAAGTGGTCGCTCACCCAACCAGGCTCCAGGCGGCTTCCGTGGCCTTTCTGGATATTTATAGGGCAGCAACCTGGCCATAGCACTATATATTTGCCTCTCACAATGTCATCTCTCATCCATCTAGAAACAATGCCAGATTCAGAAGAGTGCTCCTACAATTCATGTTAAAGTTGGACTCTGAGCCCAACTCCAGTTCAAACTGCTTGTGAGTCACTTACAGTGGAATGGATGTGCAATCACTCAAAGAATAAAAACATTATCTATCTTTCTGTAAGTGCTGTTCTTTGAAATATGTTGCACATGTCCATTTCACGACACACCCTCCTTCCTCTCTCTATCACAGTCTTTCTGGTAGGAAGAAACTGAGATGGCTCGGGACAAGGGTCCTTTATTCTTGTCTGCCGTGGCATTTGGTACCAGAGGCCATTCATGCTGAGTTGAGAGAAAAATCTCTGACGTGCACACACTTATATTAGAATGACACATGCAACACATCTTGAAGAACAAAAGTTATGGAAAGGTAACTCTTTTTTCAGTTAGATCAAGGCTGAGCAAGTTCCAGATTCAAGGACCTATCACTGAGCATATTTTAACTTCGTCCCCCTCCCATTTAAACTGAGGTCTGGTAGCTTAAGAGACTTCTTTGATCACAACTGCTGCTCTGTCACACAGAAAGCCAAGACCAAGTCCTTTTAAGACTTTATAAAGGTCAAAGCCAACACCCTACATTTCACCCAGCCACTCCTCACTACTTTTCTAACCAACAAAAGTTTCCTCTTGACTTCACCTATTCAGATGAACTGTACTTCAGTATCCTATGTCAACACAATTCTTAAAAACACTCTAGTTACTGGCTCTCTAAAAGGAGAGTGATGTGTGAGCCAGAGACTATAGTTTGGGTTTCATATGCCAGCTGGGGTTTGCATGGCTGTGAGTTAAAAGGAATAAACCCAACATTTCTCCCTTTTAAACAGAGCTACTTTAATGTGGAAGCCATTGACAGACAACCAGGGCCCATCCATCATTGTCCTTTATATAACAACTTTTCAAACTACAACCACATTTTAAGTGATGAAAGATTCTTAACTGATGGAAAGTGATACTAAAGTCCTCCATCCAAAGAATGACCCTGAGCTGAATGGACCTTCCATGGGGCCAAAATGGTCTCTCAATGACTTTTTTGTTAAACTGCCACATATGGGTATCAGTACTAGTATTTTCTTTAAATGAATATTTATCTTCTAGACCCTGAATTGAGTAGTAAGATACTGAACAGTCATCAGCTGATAGTGAATTAGATTCCAGCTTGACTAAGCAGATTCTATTACCAATCCCCTGAGCAAATCAGTCCTCCAACTCAAATTATAATTAAATTTTAAATAATATTTTAGTGACTAAAGGGTTCCACTCTACCCTGGCTGTAGCAACTCCAACTGTATGGCCTCTAGATAAGAACAGCCATTCTGGATCAGACCAAAGGTCCATCTAGCCTAGTATCCTGTCTTCCGCCAATGGCCAAGGCCAGGTGCTTCAGAGGGAATGAAGAAAACTGGCAGTCATCAAGTGATCTATTCCCTGTCGCCCATTCCCAGCTTCTGGCAAACAAAGGCTAAGGACACCATCCCTGCCCATCCTGGGTAATAGTCATTGATGGACCTATCCTCCATGAATTTATATAGTTCTTTTTTGAACCCTGGTATAGTTTTGGTCTTCACAACATCCTCTGGGTGGCAAAAGTTCCATAGGTTGACTGTGCCTTGTGTAAAGAAATACTTCCTTTTGTTTGTTTAAACTTGCTGTCTATTAATTTCATTTGGTGACCCCTTATTCTTGTTATGAGGAGTAAATAACACTTCCTTATTTACTTTCTCCACACCGGTCATGATTTTATAGACCTCCATCATATCCTCCCTTCGTCGTCTCTTTTCCAACCTGAAAAGTCCCAGTTTTATTAATCTCTCCTCATATGGAAGCTGTTCCACACCCCTAATAATTTTTGTTGCCCTTTTTGGAACCTTTTCCAATTCCAATATATCTTTTTTTGAGATTGGGAGACCAGATCTGCACACAGTATTTAAATGTGGGTGTACCACGGATTTATATAGCGGCAACGTATTTTCTGTCTTATTACCTATCCTTTCTTGATGATACCCAACATTCTGTTCGCTTTTTTGACTGCCGCTGCACATTGAGTGGATGTTTTCAGAGAACTATCCATAATGAATCCAAGATCTTTCTTGAGTGGTATCAGCTAATTTAGACCCCATCATTTTATATGCATAGTTGGGATTATGTTTTCCAATGTGCATGACTTTGCATTTATCAACATTGAATTTAATCTGCCATTTTGTTGCCCAGTCACCTAGTTTTAGACCAGGGGTTGGCAACCTCTGGCACGCGGCTCGCCAGGGTAAGCACCCTGGTGGGCCGGGCCACTTTATTTACCTGCTGACGCGGCAGGTTCGGCCGCTCGCGGCCCCCACTGGCCACGGTTCGCCGTCCTGAGCCAATGGGGGTGACGGGAAGCGGCGCTGGCGAGGGATGTGCTGGCCATGGCTTCCCGCAGCCCCCATTGGCTCAGGACGGCAAACCGTGGCCAGTGGGGGCCGTGATTGGCCGAACCTGCCGCGTCAGCAGGTAAATAAAGTAGCCCGGCCCGCCAGGGTGCTTACCCTGGCGAGCCACGTGCCAAACATTGCAGACCGCTGTTTTAGACTGATCTGTCTCTAATGGCAAATACCAACTGCAGCTACCTGCCCAAAGCACCCAACCAACAGCAACTACAAAACACTCTCTAACTCAGCAGATTAATCACAAAGAGAGCCTCAAGCATGATTGAAGGCAAGACAAGAACCTGGGTTTAATCTGCAGCAAGGAAGTTTTAGGTTAGATATTAGGAAAAACTTTCAACCTATAAGGGTAGGCTTCCAAGGGAGAGGGCGAGGTCATGTCATTCTTACTTTTCCACACCGTTGCACCCTAAAGACATGTTAAACAAGCCAGAACTCAGAGTGCAAAAGCACCAGCTCGGAACTAGCCCTTTCCTTTAAAACGGTCGGGCTGCTTCGAGTCCCTGGCTTGGACTCTCCCGTTGCCAGGATTAGCGGAGAGGGTAAAATCCCGCGCTGCCAACATTCCCACTGGACTTTGGGCCCAGGCTAGCTGGGTACACGGGGACTGGGGCTGCCAGACGCTCCCCATCCCCCGCCGCTTTTCAAAGTAACGTGGCTGCAGGGCCGGTGCCGGGTTTGGCTCGCACAGAGGGAAGCGGCTTCCCCCGCGCTCCTTCCAGGGGAGGCTGGAGCCCCAATTCTGCAGCCTTTGCTCCCGCTGCGGTGATTGCCGCCGCCTCCCCGCCCACACCCCTCCCCGGGGACTCCTCTTCCCTGGCAGCGCCCGCTCCGCTTCCTCCTTGGCCCCGCTGCGCGGGCGGGGCAGTTCTCAGGCTCCAGCGCGGCGAGCTCCCCTGGGCCGGTCCCGGCGCGACTCCCACCGCCGGCGGGGCGAGCCCGGCTGCCGCTCTCCTGCCCCCTGGAGGGCGCGAGCCCCGCGCGGGACGCTGATGCTGGGGAGGCTGCAGCCTCGGTCTGACAGGCTGGAGGCAGGTGAGTGCCGGTGTCTGCCCTTCGACTTAATGGGGTGACCCTGAGCCGGCCGGCTCCCTCCCAGCATTGAACAGGGGGCCCGGGTCTGCCACGCCACCCCCGATATGCTCTCAGTGGCTGGGCCAGAGAGTCCCCCCGCCTCTCTTCCTTACCCCGATCTGGTTCGTGTCTCCCCATCGCTAGGGATAGCAGGCTGCTTGCCCTGAACCTCCTTAGCAGAGTGTAGTACAAGCCTCCAACTGTTGCATGGCCCTGTGCAGTCAGCAAGAGGAGTTACTGCCCAGCCTGCCTCTCCGGCATAGGCGCTGAAACTAGGGGTGCGGGGGGTGCTGCAGCTCCCCCTGGCTTGAAGTGGTTTCCATTATATACAGTTTACGGTTTGGTTCAATGGCTCTCAGCACCCCCACTATACACATTGTTCCAGCTCCCCTGCTCTCTGGGAAAACTGTTCTGCAGGAAAAGTTGTGGGAGGGGGTGGTGAAGCTTTGCTATATAGGGCCCTGTCTATATTAGCACTTTTATTGAAATCTCCCACTGTTGCACTACCTGCTCTGAGCAGGACCGGGCATAGACAACATAGTGATTACAATACCAGTGGGTGGGAGACTAAGAAAAATGTGTAGAGAAAGGGCTTAAAATAATGCCACTGTAAGAGATTGTGTTTGACATTTTTCTCTGGAGTTGGTTACGGGGGCAGGAAAATAATGCAGCAAAATTGTTTGCAAAGGGGGTGGTGTGGGAATTGCAGTTAATTGGAGAGACTTTCTGCATTATCAGAGGGTTTTTGCGTGCCCTTCTTGAGCGCTTGCTGGTAACGCTCAGAACAGATGCTTTGGAAATTAACCGCTGCTGTCTTGCTGCCTTTTAATCGTGTATACTTGGGGAAAGAGGGTGTAAGAGGCTACCCTTCTGATCTTGTGGCATTTTATACTCCCCTGTATACGTGCGAATGAGTGCATGAAGAGCAAGGCAGCAAAGACTGAGGTTAAAGCATGTAGACCACTTTAAAGCCTTTGGGGCAAATTAATCTCTGATGTAACTCCTTTGAGAATTTCCCCCTCTAATGTACTGTATAGTTTTTACAATCATTGTCTAATGTATGCCTAAATTTAATTTATTTTGGAAGGTTAGTGAAAGAGAGCTATATATGTTTATGACACTGATTCTGTGTTTCTTACGAACCTGGCACTTCCAGAGACTTCAGAGGGGGCAGAGTACAAGAAGTGCAAGCTCATTTGCAAAGTTTCCAGGAGGCCAGAAAGATTTTGTATTTCCTAATCTTTGTATGTAGCCAAAAGGCTCCAGGGTGATGGTAAAAGCTTTTTTAATGCAAAGCATATAGTGAATGAGGTATTTACAACATTCTGAATTGCAACAGATTTTTCAATTTAAGGTGTAGAAGAGACACCTCTCACAAGGTACTTACAGATTTAATTTTCTATGTATGTAGAAGATTTTTGAGTAGTTTATATTTCATTGTTAAACATTTATAATAAACATTGAAAGTGAATTTGCATGAGTCTATACTTCTGCCAAGTTTACACCTTCATCAAATGTTCTACATTTCCTTTAAACTGTGCAAGATGAGTACAACGCTGAGGTTTGTTTTGTAGTGCTAAAAAGCTATGGCTTTCTCTCTTGTGTTTGTATAACTACTTATAGCAAGAGTAAGTTGCAAACATTTTTTTACAGAAAAATCTGCATGTATCCTGAAACTGTCCTATAAGATCTCAGAGGTGGTTGTGTGCATGCATTGTGAAATATTGCTAATCAAGTCACTACTTCACATTCTTAAATTATTTTGGTGTGTCAATTGCTAAACCCACTCACTTTTTTGTAATAAAATAAAAGTATGATGTAATTTAATTGCTATACTTAAATATTGGCTGTGGTAAATGCAAACTATCTGTAGACAAGTCTGTTAGAACTTACAATCAAACTTTTAAAAAATTCAGTGACAGGGTTTTTTTTAAAAAAAAAACCCTTTCTATCTTGTAACTATTAACATACATGAACAGCAAAAAAATAATTTAAATTATACAGATTTTTAACCTTATTACCACTCAGATAATAAATTCACATTTCCACCCAAGGATTTTAAATCATATTCATAATAATCCCCACATATCTCGCCTTTTAATTCCACCTTTTTTAATCTGCAGAATATAATGAAGGTCTCAGGACTGTAGCTAGTGATAAGATGAATACCAGTTTAGAAGGTCTAGTCTGTAGTCTGCTGCACACTTCATCTAAATGTAAATAGTTACTCTAATTTACACACACGAGACCTTCCAGAAATTTTCCCCTTCTATTTTTTTGCCTCTGTAAATCACATCATAAAATCACATCATAGCAGCAGGTTATATGTGTCCCTTCGGATGGGAATCATGTGCTATGCTTCACTTCTGTTTATTCCCTGTATCTGCCACCTTTAAAAGACACATTTATGTTTGGTCAACCTCATATTATTGTCTGTATATTTATTTTTTTCAAACTCCAAAAATGTTAACCATATATTATAAATTCTGTTTGATCCTAATATAAGGTTATCTATCATTTCAATTGCAATAATTTTCCAGATCTTGTTTCTCCATGCCACTAACCTCGGGGGATTAGTCCTTTTCCAAAAACAAGATATGGTTAGTTTTTATGTAAATTTCAGAGTAGAAGTAAGCTCTCATCAGCAGTTTCCACAGGGCAAAGATTAGATTAGCGGGGAGAAAATGGCATTATTATTACAGGCACTTGCCTTTTAGCTTTTTAATCATTGAAAGAAAGCAATTTCATGATATCTCTGTAGCCTTATCATAGGGAAGGGAGCAGGTGCATTATGTTGATCGGGCAATGAAGCAAGAATTCTGCTTGCTTTTATTGCTAGGTAATTAATTTGTTTGACTGTTATAAATATAAAGCAAGACACAATAGAAAATTTGCATTTCTGTTTCTTTGTTATTGTCATCTTGCAAGCTCTCCTTTTAAATTTTTTTTAAACTTTTTTAATATCTGCATATATTCTTCCAAGTTATTGGGCCTGATAGTTCTCTCACAATAATGTAGCCCCGTTGGCTTTGGTAGAGTTACTCCTGATTCACACATGCAGGAGGGTGGCAGTGGGAGGAGAATCAATGCCCCCTGATCCATGAACAAGCTCCACCCAGATAGAGGGGTTTGCTCACTTGGTGCTCATTGCAGGATCAGAGTACTAGTGATATTCCAAGCCATTCCCTCCAACAGGAGGAGATACCACCAGCATATCAAATGTTACATAATTTACAGATATATTATTTATAGTCATGATGGAAGTTTATTAAACAGTTGATAGAAAAGAAGATATGTCTATAATGGCAAAGACTGGGTACTGAACTGCTGAAGAAGCAAAATATGATTAAATAATCAAAACATCTCAGCCCAATATTTATTGTAGTGACAAAGCTGCATTATAGATGCAGCAGTGTTAGTGTGGTATCATCCATAGCTAATGATATAGGGCCAAATTCTCCCTCTTTGTGCTAAGACTGAATACATGGGCATTGTGTATGAGTTCTCAAAAGGCATCAAATGACGCGGGACAGACACCGAAATATCGGGACGGTCCCGATTTTATAAGGATGTCTGGTCACCCTATTTGGCAGCTGCCTGCTTTGTCCACTGCTTGCAGGAAAAGCAGCCTGTTGCAGCTAAATGGTGGGGGCTTGGAACCAGGGTGGACCGGCAGCCCCCATATCAGCTCCCCCTATCAGCTCTCCACTCCCCTAAATTCCCTGTGCAGCAGCTGCCCAGCAGGCTATCAATTGCCGGCAGTTCAGCTGTCCCTCCCCTCACTGCAATGCGCTGCTCCGGCCCTCTGCCTTGGTGTTGCTCCCCGAGACTCCTGCTTGCTGTGCGGGGGGAGAGGGGAGGAAGAGAAGGGCTGTCAGTGTCCCCCTCCCCCCTGCTCCTGCACCCTGCTTATCCCATCTTCCATAGAGCAGGGGGGGCACACAACAGGGCTCAGGTTGGAGGGAGCTGGCAGCAGCTGCGATCTCAGCAAGCTGATCTAATTAACAAGGCAGTGTACTTAAGAGTAGGGTCAGTATAGTTAAAGGGGAAATGTGCATCTCTCTCTCACACACATACCGTGTGTGTCTCTGTCTCTGTCTGTGATGCTGTCTCCCCTTCCTACATTCCTGCTGCCTTGTAGCGTGTGAGAGTTAACCCTTGAGGGCTCAGCCAATTGCTAGTTCATCATTTAGCAGTAAGGCATTCCCTGGGAAATATCCCACCCTCTGACTCCTCCCCCTCAACCAAGCTTCACAATCATCATCACTGTGTACCAGTATTAAATTATTTGTTTAAAACTTATACTGTGTGTGTGTGTGTGTACATATAATAGACTTTTGTCTGGTGAAAAAAAGTGTCCCTGGAACCTAACCCTCTCATTTACATTAATTCTTATGGGGAAATTGGATTCACTTAACATCATTTCACTTAAAGTCGCATTTTTCAGGAACATAACTACAACGTTAAGTGAGGAGTTACTGTACACTAATTTGAGCACAATTATTCTTGTCCCAAATCAGCAGACCAAAGCTAATGCTCGCTAGGATTTTAACACATTCATTTACTACACCAGTCTACTTCTATAACTTTGCAGACTCTGTAAATAATCCCAAAGTAAATGTAAACTTCAACATAAGTTAATTTACTGCGCTTCCAAAAATCACTGTGAAACAGCCCAAAATATTAAGTATGTCTCTTCTTATTGTAGGTATTTAACGTAATGCACTATTACATAGAAAATAAAGCACAGCATAAGCTCAAACAAAATGTTCAGTGAAGGAAATCACTTTGGCACCCATTTCACTATCATGTTTCTTAGGGTTAACTGTCCCTTAAGGAAGATAGATATATGGATTTGCTGTAGATCTCTGTTTACCATCAGGCCAACAGAACTCATTTGGAATCTCCTCTCCATCGTGCAATTTGGGCTCTGGGGATTTTATTTTCCTCACTCCACTCTTTAAATAGTGAGTGTTTAACTAATAGCCCAGGCCTAGTGCACTCAGTAGCAAGCTTGATTTGAGCTCTATAGTTAGGGGTTCTGGATTCTACTACACTACAGTGCAGAAGGCTAGAGATCGACTGACAGCTTCAGGTAAATTTAAAATGGAGTTTTTTTCAATTGAATTAAATATAAATATGTAAATTAAATATAAATACAATCATGGCAGTAATCCCTGTGTAATTTAATTTGATATTAAATTAATTTTCTTCTACCCATCAATTTTAAATGTTCATTGTAGTGCAGAATTTTGAACTGAAAATGCCTACATCTATTGGATAAATTATCACAGAGGGAAGATGGAAATCCTGGCAGCTAAGAAGGACCAGTGGGGGTCTCCTGGTACCTGGAGAATTGTAGGAGGCAGTTTGGAATTGTGAGATTGTCTCATAGAAGTCAATGGAACTACAATTGGTAATAAAATAATACCCAGCGATAAGTATTTGCAAGACCAGGCTCTTATTCTAGAACATAATAATTCCATTACTGAAAATGTGCATAGATTTATATTAGGGCTGTCAGTTAATCGCAATTAACTCAAAAAATTAATTGCAATTAAACAAGTTAATCACCATTAATCGCAGTTTTAATTGTAGTGTTAATCAATAGAATACCAATTAGAATTTATTAAATATTTTGGATGGTTTTCTACATTTTCATATATATTATATTCTGTGTTGTAATTGAAATTAAAGTATGTTTTTTTAATTACAAATAGTTGCACTGTAAAAATGATAAACAAAAGAAATAGTATTTTTCAATTCACCTCATACAAGTACTGTAGTGCAATCTCTTTGTTATGAAAGTGCAATTTACAAATGTAGATTTTTTTTTTGTTACATAACTCCACTCAAAAACAAAACAATGTAAAACTTCAGCGCCTACAAGTCCACTCAGTCCTACTTCTTGTTCAGCCAATTGCTAAAACCAACGTTTGTTTACATTTACAGGAGATAATGCTGCCCTCTTCTTATTTACAATGTCACCAGAAAGTGAGACCAGGCATTTGCATGGCACTTTTGTAGCCAGCATTGCAAAGTATTTACGTACCAGATATGCTAAACATTCATATGCCCCTTCATGCTTCGGCCACCGTTCCAGAGGACATGTTCCATGCTGATGACGCTCGTTAAAAAAATGTGTTAATTACATTTGTGACTGAACTCTTTAAGAGAGAATTGTATGTCCCCTGCTCTGTTTTAACCACATTCTGCCATATATTTCATGTTATAGCAGTCTTGGATGATGACCGAGCACATGTTGTTCATTTTCAGAACATTTTCACTGCAGATTTCATAAAACGCAATGTGAGATTTTTAAAGATAGCTACAGCACTCGACCCAAGGTTTAAGAATATGAAGTGTCTTCTGAAATCTGAGAGGGATGAGGTGTGGAGCATGCTTTCAGAAGTCTTAAAAGAGCAACACTCTGATGCAGAAACTATAGAACCCGAACCACCAAAAAATAAAATCAATCTTCTGCTGGTGGCATCTGACTCAGATAATGAAAATGAACATGCGTCGGTCTGGACTGCTTTGGATTGTTATCGAGCAGAACCCGTCATCAGCATGGATGCGTATCCCCTGGAATGGTGGTGGAAGCATGAAGGGACATATGAATCTTTAGCGCATCTGGCACATAAATATCTTGCGACACCGGCTACAACAGTGCCATGCAAACACCTGTTCTCACTTTCAGGTGACATTGTAAAAAAAGAAGCGGGCAGCATTATCTCCTGCAAATGTAAACAAACTTGTTGGTTTTAGCAATTGGCTGAACAAGAAGTAGGACTGAGTGGACTTGTAGGCTCTAAAATTTTACATTTGTTTTATTTTTGAATGCAGTTATATTTTTGTACATAATTCTACATTTGTAAGTTCAACTTTCATGATGAAGAGATTGCACTACAGTACTTGTATGAGGTGAATTGAAAAATACTATTTATTTTGTTTTTTTACAGTGCAAATACTTGTAATCAAAAATACAGTGAGCACTGTACACGTTGTATTCTGTATTGTAATTGAAATAAATATATTTGAAAATATAAAAAATATCAAAAATATTTAAATAAATGGTATTCTATTATTGTTTAACCGTGTGATTAATTGCAATTACTTTTCTTAATCGCGATTACTTTTTTTAATTGCATGATAGCCCTAATTTATATCAAGAAAAGTTCTTATATATTTTGTTGTTAATTAAGTTTAAATGACCCTGGGTAAAATCCTGGTCCCATTAAAGTGGATGGGAATTTTGATCTCTCTGGAAGCAGGATTTCACTCCATATTCACTTGGGGCCATATTCTAAAACTGTTGTTCATGTTGAGTAATAGCTTACTCCACCTGGGAGAGTAAGGTTGGGTGTACTATTGGAGTAAGGTACTAGTCAACATGATTAAGGGTTTCACACTCAGACCGTTAGATAACTAGCCAGCTAGGGTACAATAAAAATGAATAGATACATAATATTAACATCCACAAAATGGCAGGTGGGGTTGTTCTGCTCTGATATTTAATGTTTGATATTTAATAGCAAGTTGAATTGCAAACAGTTTCCCACTTAAAAACATTTTTTTTTGTAATATAGGTTAACAGACAGGCTCATTGGTATCACACAGTGGGAAGTTGACTTCCCAAATAAAAAACAACAATGCCATAGAGCTCTTGAGCAGCAAGTAGGGCATTTTTTAATAGCATCCATGATCTTGTAGAACATATTTAAAACACAACCGGCGGTAAGTTTCTCTTTATGTAGTTGAACTCGTTTAAATTCCACCATCTTTTGTAATAGTGTGATTTAAGTGGAAAATTTAACAATGCACATTCAGATACATAATGGGCCTGTCTGGGATCAGAGTATACATATCTCTTTGTTGTAGATCAGGTACTGTTGTTTGAGATAATTCACGTTGGTAATACAAAATGGGGAAAATTATAACTAGAGAGATTAGGCAGTATAAAACTTTGCATACTTTACATATAATTTGCGGTTCTATTATAATTAATTAAGGCTCAGTTCTTCATTAAACATTACACCAATTGAAAAATTTCACGCTGCCAGGAATTAACAGTCCATTGTCCCTTCAGAGGGTAGGGGTGGTTAAAGGGGAAAGACAAGTGTGTATATCAAGTAGTCATTTGTAGTATTTTTTTATTTTTTTATTCCTGTGGTAGGTATGTTTATCATAATATTCAAGGGTCAGTTGGAGCTGTGACCCTAGCAGCTACTTGTGCCCTGAATAGAGAATCCTTTCTTAAGTGTAGTCAAAGAGCTGCTCTATGCTCCTGTACTGGGCAGGACTTTTCAGGGACTACATTATATCCAGTCACAGAAAAACAAAATTGGGAAGAGAGAGAGGGGCTTGGAAACTCTAAGGTTCACTGTGCAGAGTTTCTGGCTAATCTTCCCCTTGTAGCTAAGGGTTTGAAGAGCAATAGTGAGGACAAAGGTTGCAGCCATCAACTGTTTTACTTAGGCCTTTCTACATTGCAGCGTTAAGTCGATTTAAGTTACGTTGACATACAGCCACCACTGTAATTTAACCGCTGTTGCATGTCCATACAACACTCCTTGTGTCTACACTGACACTGCGTCGCCCTGACTACATCGACCTAAGCATTACACCTCTTGACGCGGTGGTTTTATTAGGTTAGCGTAGTGGGCAAGTAACAGTAGCAGGAGGAGCACTGTAGTGTGTCACCTCCATAGTTAGGTCGACATAAGCTGGTTTACATCAACTTAACTTTGTAGAGTGGACAAGGCCATAAATATAACAAGTTACCTTTACTTAACTTCCCTCACAGCCCCTTCGTTAACCAGTGTGTGGGCTAAAGTAACTTTAAAAGGCTATACAAAATCCTTCAACAATCTGGAAAGGCAGTTCAGAGCAGTTACTAATATTGTTTCAAGTACTAAAGAAAGCTTGCTACAAATATATCTGCCATCTAAGTGTGTTTAGCCCAAGATTTAGTGTTTATTTTCGAGAATCACTAGTTTTCTGTGGCATACAACTATATTTTTATCAGCACATCTGCATGGGTCTAAAAAGCTATTAGATTGTATTTGTAGTTTCTTAGTTTCTTCCTCCAATTTTTAAAACAATTTCCTTTAAAAAAAAGTCCTCTTAAAAACACTGAATCAAGTTTAGAATCAAATACAACAAACATGATTCTAAATTCTGAACAGCTGACTCCATTGTATCAAATGGTGATTTTGGAGGTGAGAGAGATTGTTCTCACCTCATTCTTTTTTTCTGTCAACAGCAAGAATAGACTCTAGGGCTGCTGTGACAAGAGGGGAATGAGATGGTGATGGAAGAACAAGGGAATCCCTCCATTTTACCCCAGGATTTTTAGGCATTGGAGATATCTACAGCTTTTTCTCTACCCAGTGCTTTCTTGAGTTGCAGATTATAAGCAAAGCAAGTCATTAGTTTTTCAAGGAAATGATATTACACTGTGCTCTTCAAAACATGTTTATTTTCAAACAAAGTAATTTCTTTGCTGTTTAAAAAAGAGCAGATATTGTATAGTGCTACCTGTAGAATATAGGAAATGTATACTGCATGGGTGTAGTATTGTTCAGGACCTAGAGCCTTGAAGTGGGCAAAACTGGGGAGATCTTTAGAGGTTTAACTGAGAGTCACATAGGAGAAGGGTGAATAGAGGGTTAGCTCAAGATAAATCTTGTACCTAGCCATCTAATGGGGGTAAGGTGTAGGGGTTATTAGAGGGTAAAAATGTCATTTTTATATTAAAAACAAGGAGGATGCCCAACCAGGAATTAAAGAGGCCTGATTTTCAGGTGGTGGGTGCTCAGTACTTTCTAAAAATCAGGCCCCTTTCAAGTGTCTCAAGTTGGACCTCCAAAATCACTTTTGAAAATTTAGGCTTTGACATACAAAAGGGTGTTAATTCAGTGAACGATCCATTTTCCCCACTCATCGTGAGCAATCTGTATGTGGTCACAGGTAGTTCCATCAGCAGTTGTATTTGTGTGCTGTCATTTTCTACAAGTAGTTGGTTTGCAGGAAGATGGAATAGTGACTCAAAGAAAATATTGTCCAATTCAGTGTTCTCAAAAATCCATGTCACACAAGGTTACGTGACTCATGGCAGGCTGATTTCCAAGCCCTTCTAAAATAACTTGACAAACAAAAATAATGTCAACAGGATCAACCTGCTGGCCTGTTCCCTTGCTTGCACCTTTATCAGTCACATTCTTCACAAATCTCAGCCCTCAGTACCACATGAGGCCATAAACATGAGCCTTTGTCTCATAGCTTTAGACTTTTTTCACTTATTTCCCCAAAATGAGATGAAAGTAGATGTAAAATACCTTACTGACAGTATGTTCTACTTAATTATATATTGCTCTATAATATCATTGAATGCTGAGCTATATTATAAGAAAAATGATTCTTTAAAATGTTTGCTTTATTCCTCTAGTACACAAGTGAGGCAATCAATGTACATGATGTTTTACAGTGTCTGAATGTTGAGAGTACAGAATGCTGAGTATATGGATCAGTAAGCCTATTCTCTTTTATGACTGGTTGTCTTTCAGTTACTTTCTGAAAAGCACTTCTACTGTGTGCCATTTGGTACAAGTTAAACTACTTGGCCCCACTTCTATCTTCTGACCAGTTCACTCTGTCATTTAAAACACTGCAGAATTTGGCTCAGAGGTTTCCAAGGGAGTTGTATTTATTTGCTCCAGTCTGAATTTGAATGAAGGTCTTCAAGCAGAAATATGTGAAAATTATTAACATTTTGATTGTAGGGGAAATCATTACATTTATTACATTTTAATCTTCTTATTCCATAAAGTAACCGGATGGACTAGGGGGCAGATATTCAAAGGTATTTTAGGTGCCTAAAGATGCAGATAGGTGCCTAATGGGATTTTCAAAAGCACATAAGTGGGATCAGCACCTAACTCTTCCTTAGGTCCTTTTGAAAATTTCAGTAGGCACCTATCTAAATCTTTATGCACCTAAATACCTCTGAAAATCTGGTCCTATATGAGTCGCTGGAGGTCTCTTCCAACACAAGTGATTCTGTTATTAAATTGAAAGATGTCAGCATGGCAGGAGTATTATTTTAGAGGGGGGAAAGTATGTGTCAGAAATACCTTTAATTTTCTGGAGCTCCAATAACTCTCTTGTTATTGATTATTTGTGTTTTATGACACAGTTCTGTTATGAGACTATTGGGATTGATGCTCTGCACGGACAAATGAGAGACCTGTGTGTGATTTCTCACCCATTAGCAGGGAGTGATTCAACTCATTAGAGCAGGAAAGACCACTTATTACTATGAAGGGATATGGGAGAAACCTTGTAGACCTCTAAAGGAGTCCCAGCTAATATTTATTGGGCAGAAGGCAGGTCACAGTGATGTGGGATCTTAAAGGGTGGGGAATAAAAAGTAGGCTCCCTGGGACATACACACATTCAAAAGAGAGCAGACTTAACATCAATTCCATCTTATTTTGTTTCCTATTAGATCATAACCATAACTCTGAGATGATTGAGCAAAATTTAGTTCCCACAGCTGTTGTGAGCAAATGACATTCTGGGTGTAATCAGGCTTTCCATACTGATGGCTGCTCATACAAATCTGATAAACTATTATGACAAGGTTTGTGGCTTTAAGGATCATTATAGAAGGCAGATTGGTATCTTACTCACAGTGAGACCTAATAGAATTACCCATTGATTCTTCTGTAGCCAGGCCCCCCGGGGGATTTATTCATTCAGGGATTAAAATTGTTCCACGCTTGTCTGATTTGTTTAAAGATCATGTGTTACCCTTAATTGGAGACAGTCAGAGATACCTCAAAAATACACATAACTTTCCATAATCCCTAAGTAGAGGAACAAGCCTTACAAACTGTTAATAATCCACCTGTTGGAGGCTTTTAAATCTCTAGTACTTCAAACATTTCCTACTTCTGTCTCATCCTCAGTCAAAAATGAGTTGAAATATTGCAAATTGTAAATTTGTTTAGAGTGGCAGAAAGCCCAGAGTTAGTTTAACAATGTTTTAGCTAGATGCTGAACATGGAGGCTTAGATTGCCAAACTGGAAAATGAAAAACCAGGCAGTTTTTTATTAAGGCTTATACAGGGAGTAGGTCGTTATTTCCAGTGCCAGATCTGATGAGCATTCTGTATTTCCAGGGGGAATATGTTTTGCCTTTCCCAGTGAATGAATTGATATCATCTTCTCATAAGATCCATATTCCTCAGATTACACTGATGGGTTCTGCGGATGACCCGAAAGCTTTCCTGGTAATGTTTGAATGAGTGGCAATGGCAGTCCGGTGGCGACCTGATCAGTGGGCCACCCTTTTGCCACCTCACCTGACGGGACTAGTGAAGGCCACATACTGTTCCCCTGTTGATATTTAGAAGGCTCCATTGGACAAGCCGGAGAGTGACAATCACCCTCTTTTCCCATCTCCTTTGTGCCATATCTGCCTGCTGCCTCTTCAGTTCCAGCTTTTCTGTTTTAGTTAAACACCTCACAGTGCTTGAGGCAAAGCCTGCACCAGCAACAAAACAGGGAAACTGACTATACTCAAAGTGCTGTCAAATGCACAAAGTAAACTAACTGAAAAAAGAGAGTAAAAAACATGGAGGTTTCTTATCACTTTCCATCCTAATAATCTTATGGATTACTTCCAACAACAGTACACACAACAGCTTCAATTGGAAATGTGATTTTTGAGATGACAGTGCCCCTCTGAGGGCTTGTCTATACATAAAAGTTTTACCACTTTAACTAATTTGGTATAGTTAAAATGGTACAACTCCGCCCCTTCCCCTGATAGGGACACAGTTACCCATATATGTACTTGTGTACAGCATATTCACATATGTGAAGAGTAGCCTGATATAATGCCCCTTTGTACCGGTACAACTGCATCCATAATAGGGCTTGTACTGGTAGATCAGTTAAAAAAAAAAATCACCACAGCTTTGAAGTGTAGACCAGACCAAAGATTCAGAGTGTTATCTTACACTTCTGTATTACATACATTTAAAAAAAAAAGTTTTAGCTTCTCAGATCAGCAGTAACATTTCATAATTTGCCTATGAATTTTGCATGTTTTCATTAACTATGATTGATGATAGAAAAAATCCAGGTTGTCTTTTACACGCAAACAATTAATGTGAAATAGACAAGACAGCTTGGGAATTTCAGCAAATTTATTTCTCAGGGCCACTCCCTAGATCATACAGAGGCATCAGATTACTATAAGGGTTGGAGCAGGAGTCTAGTTCAGTTCAGTAGTGAAGGAATTTGTGTTGCAAAAGAAATTAAATGTCTTGTTCATGGGTTGCACTATAATCTATTTGGGCCTGATTTACCACCCATTGAAATAATTCAAAACCTATCAGTTGACTTCAGTGGGCATTGAATAGGGTTACCAGGTGTCCGGTTTTTAACCCCATCGCCAGGTTGAAAAGGGACCCTGGTGGCTCTGGTCAGCACTGCCATTAAAAGTCCAGTCAGCGGCTCAGCAGGGCTAAGGCAGCCTCCCTGTCTGGCTCTGCATGGCTCCTGAAAGCAGCGCCATGTACCCCCTTTGGCTCCTACATGTAGGGGCGACCAGGGGGCGCCGCACGCTGCCCCACCCCAAGCGCCAGTTCTGCATTTCCCATTGGCCGGGAACCACGGCCAATAGGAGCTGCAGGGGCAGCGCCTACAGACGGGGCAGCGCGCAGAGCTGCCTGGCTGTGCCTCTGCATAGGAGCTGGAGGGGGGACATGCCACTGCTGCTGGGAGCTGCTTGAGGTAAGCGCCGCCCAGAGCCTGCACCCCTTATCCCCATCCCTTGCCCCAACCCCCTGCCCCAACCCTGATCCTTTTCTCACCCCCCAACCTCCTGCCCCAGCGCCGATCCCCCTCTAGTCCTCCAAATTCCACGATCCCGGCCCCCTCCTGCACCCTAAGCCCCTCATTCCCAGCCCCACCCCCAGCTGGAGCCCTCACCCCTTCCCTCACACTCCAACCCCCAGCCTGGAGCCCCTTCCTGCACCCTGAACCCCTCATTTCTGACCCCATCCTGGAACCCGCGCCCCCCCCCCGGTCCAGAGCCCATTCCTCCTCCCTCACCCCAACCCTGGCCTCAGCCCGGAGCCCTCTCCCATACTCCGAACCCCTCGGCTCCACCCCCTAGCCTGGAGCCCCCTCATGTACCCCAACCCCCTCATCCCTGGCCCCACCCCAGAGCCCACACCTGTAACCAGAGCCCTCTCACATCCCAATCCACTGCCTCAGCCCGGAGCCTCCTCCCACACCCTGAATTCCTCATTTCTGGCCCCACTCCAGAGCCTTCACCCCCTCCCATACCCCAACCCCCTGAGCTAGCTCGGTGAAAATGAGTGAGGGTGGAGAGAGCGAGTGACAGAGGGAGGGGGGATGGAGTGAGCAGGGGCGGGGCCTCAGAGAAGGGGTGGGGCAAGGGCGTTCGGTTTTGTACGAGTAGAAAGTTGGCAACCATAGCGTTGGATCAGGGCCATTGTTACCAAGGATATCAGACAGCTGGGGGAGGTTGGTTAATAAATGTTATGAGCTGAGTTTAACCTTGTTATTGGTTCAGTAAAAACCTCATTGAAACTGACGTATGAACTCATTGAAACTGATGCCCTTCACTTGAGGTTGTTGTAAGAGACATTTAAGGGGTCTATACCCCAAACAAGGCCTAATAGAGTCTGCCCAGAAAATTAGCACCATGTGGGCAGATGGTTTGACAGAGTATTGTTCTGACCAGGGATGCATGTGTTACTGTATATGTGTGAAAAGAGAAGCGCAGGAGTGGGCAGGAGAGGTGAGCAGGCAAGAAACACAGACGTGGTCTACACTTAAATATTAGATTGACCTAGCTATGTTGCTCAGGGCTGTGAAAAATTTAGCACCCCAAGCACCGTAGTTAGGTCAATCTGACCACCAGTGTAGACATGGCTAGGTTGACAGAAGAATTCTTCCATCAACTTAGCTACCACCTCTTGGAGAGGTGGATTAACTACATCGGGCAACAATAACATAGCTGAGGTCAGAAGTCCGTGGAAAATTTGAATCAACTGTGTAAGGTTCTTTTACCTAAATATTAAGAAATCTTCAGGGATTCTACTGAGGCTTCCCGTTTGCTAACGTACTTTCATGTGTAATGTAAAATTTACAACAGTTACACTGGACAGATGTCTATGAGCCACCAGAAAATACAGAAGAAAAAACAGTAAAAGACAATTTTATGTACTCCTTGAACCATACAGAGAAGCAGTCAGGTAAACCAGGATTTCTGAAGCATTAGTCTGTGGTTAATTTTGTGATTGCTGCTTGGGATAAACAGTAACTCTTTTGTGGCATGGAAATACCACAGGAAGTGACTGTTTTTTTCTTCAACATATCAGTTATGGGGACACCAATACAGACGCTCCCCAACTTACGCAAGCGTTCCATTCCGGAACACTTTGCGTAACTCGAATTTTGCATAAGTTGTAAACGTATACCCAACCATTATGCCCCCAAAAAAAACAAACAGAAAAACCCCTATTTCTAGCGTACAGAACTTTTTCCGTAAGTGCGGATTTGCGTAACTCGGGTTTGGTTAACCCGGAGGGCCTCTGTAATGAAAGGATTATAAAGTTTAATTTTCAAGAGTGCTGTTGTGGATACAGTTTCTCTGAAGCCATGTTGGACCTTTTAGTTTGTGTCCCAACTCTGTGTGCACAGCTGGGACAATATCACTGAAAAGATCTGAAAGTGAAGTGAATATCACAACATTTTTACTATTATTTATTTGTATTATAGTAGCCCCTAGAAGACTCAACCAAGATAGGGGCCCCATTGTGCAGGAACTATATGAACACAAGAAACACATCCCTGCCCTAAAAGCTTACAATCTGAATTAACAAGACAGATAACGTGCACACGGCATCCACTCAGTAACAACTTGGTTTCAGATCCTTTGTGCTGGCAGGCACTTAAAGAGTTAACATATTGGTCTCATTAGACTCAGAAGAATGGCTGACTGCAGCATCAATTCTGGGTTTTCAATAATAGAGCACTTACCTCTCTTGGACCCACGTGTGCATTTCTGTGCTCCTTGCTCTGACGTGCAACATACCATGACATCCTCCACCATAAAAGGAAACACACCACTAATAGTTGTGCTTTCTCTTCACTGCCACTGGGACAACATTGTTTATTTCATCTAGATTTCTGTCCTTCACTCTGGCTTTATTTTTAATTCCCTCTCATGACTTTCCTTCTGCTCTCCTGGACAGCCACCTTCAGAGGAGTGAGAAGAAGAGAATTCCCATTGTTGGAGCATAGCCTTGCACATATCTGCTGTCTGCCTGCCGCACCACTCAGAGGCAGAAACGATGATAAGAATGAATCAATACAGCTAGATTCAAAAGTATGTGGATCATTTAAGTGATTGGACCAGCAGATGGCAAATGTAATGTAAAAGAATCAGTCTGAGGGCAAGGAACCAATCTAGGGAATATCTGCTAAATTAAACCATCTGGCATATAAAAGAGCGTAAGGCCAAATTTTGCCCCCAGGTACCCACTACAACCACATTGAAGTCACTGGGAGCTCATCATCTCATATGAGGCAGAATTGACCCTTAAGAAGTTTTATGGAGGTTGAAACCATCAGCAGCATTAAGAAATCACAAATAAAGCACTAGGTAGCCTTGGTAGAGAATATTAAACAAGAAACAAAATTTGACCTTTTAGGCCGCTGGTTGTATCCTATATGGAGTGTGATATACAATATTGCTCACCTAGCACAAGAATAATGGATAGGATGCAAATGTAATACCCCATCTGAAGAATCTAATTTATGAAGAAAAATTAGTCATCTTCTCACTGGGGGGAGGAGGAAAGAAGACTTGGATGTGACCTAGTATATTTTCAAAATTATGAAAGGGATTAGTAAAGCTGATACACATTTTTACACTCTTATCTTGAAGAAATATTTTTCAGTATTTCATTTGTCTGTTATAACAAACACGTAGGAAGAAAAGGGAAAAGTTTAATAAATAAAAGGAATAAGTTGCTTATCATTCTTTGCTCATAAAACAATACTGTAATAGTTTTGTTACTTTTCATTCTGGTATATTTATTCACAGGAAAGGGGCAAGGTATTATTTTGTGTTTGAACTTTTAAACAAGAATTCAATGAGACAGGAAATTGTGTTTTACATGAGTGCAACACTTCCTATTCTTGTTGGAAGCTTGATTTCAGGCCATTTTATTTCAGTTTCAAGCAGTTTGATTTTGAAGCACAGAGTTCTAGGGGAGACGGTTAGCATTTCTGTCATTTCACGTTTACAACAGACAAGAAATACAACCAACTGCTAGTATGTCTTTTAAGTTGTCAAAACAAGAGTCAGGTTTTTCTTTAACTTTTATCTCATGCATGGCCATTATATTTCTCTGCTATATTTCTTTCACATGATGAAGACATACCATGAATAGTACTGGAAAACCTGAATAGACAGTTTTATTGATGGAGCATATCTTCTTCACAAGTTATTCTATAATGGGCAACTGGTGAACATTTTACAATGTGAACCTTGTTTCCTGTTATCTGTACATGTAGCCTTAAGCAGTATAAAGCAGAAGGACAACAGTTCTGATCTCTATAAAAATCCAGTGCCAAAAAGAGCAAAAATGTACATTTGGTCCCTGCTTTGTTGCCAGTAAGGTTCATAAACATGTCATAAGAGAGAGCGTGACTAACATGGATTTTTTCATCACACTAACTAAATTCAGACATTCACATGAATAATTATACCAAGATTTAGAATTAATCAAAACCAAGCTCTTACTTTTAGTATTTTGCAAATACCTAGTTCATTTCAGAGTCACATCTGTTGTGTTACTGGTTAGTTATTGTTGTCAACAAACTATGAGAAAGTCTAGTCGTCTTTATTTTCCCCTCACATTTAATAACTGAGCTAACAAAAAGACAGTATTTCTGACCCATTGCTCAGATGAATAATTCATTATCCTGCTCTTCTTGTGTTAAGTAAATTTGAAGTACTCCAGCTGTAAATATTATTTATGAGATACTCACAGACCAACGGGAATTTATTTGCTGCTGTCAAGCATGTCATCGTCTTTTTATTGAGAGAGAAGCAACAGTCTATTTCTATTAAATTTTGGTTAAAGATTTTCCATATCTAGTGTTAGAATGGTGGAATTCTTTAATTAGGGTACTCAGAGTTTGGCAGGTTTTCAGTGCTATTCTTCTGACAACCAAGAGTAGCTATTCTTTCCAAGTCAGATTAACAACAGACTAGAGTGAAAATGTCAGTGTTGCTTGGTTACAATTCATCAGTGTGAATCAATGCTCCACACGGCTCATTCTGGATTTGAACAACCAGGAGATTTCTCAGTACTGTATTAGTGATGTATGCTGGGATGTGACTGGATTATGTAATATCTCAATTTACTGTAAAGCTATCCCTTTTGATAGATATTTGGATGGCAGATTTTGACCTTGGAGAATAAAAGCAGGCTATTTTAAAGGGTCTAGTTTTATGAAGCATTTCTTTTAGTGAAGTATGCATGTTTTTTGAAAATGTGTATGTTTCATATGTCTTTAACCCTTGCTTTACTTAGCTACAAGTTTTATTCTTCATAAATATTTTCTTCTGGAAAGGACTCAGACCTCAATCCAACCTGCCTAATATTGTTTTAATGATTGTTACAGGAATATAGGCAAAGTTCATATGAGAGAACCGTTTAACTGGCATGCCTTCCTTCCTTCTTCGAGTTGTGTCCCTATGGATACTCCGCTCTGGGTGTATCTGCACCCCTCCCGTTCCAATCAGAGACTTTAAGTAGCAGTGTCTGCCTCGAGGCAATCTTGCACTGCGCAGGCGAACCCCCATCAGTTCCTTCTCAACTGCCCTTGGCTTCAAACAGAACGTGTAGCAGTCCCGTTGACTACTTAACTTTCTTTTTCTTGGTAGCCTATATATAGTTCAACGTGATTCTTAGTTTCCTTTTCTTTTGTAGTACCGTTAGAGCTTCTGGGTTTTTTTTTTTTATTTAAAAAAAACAACAACCTTTTTTTTCTTTTGACCATTTCCCCCCCCTGCCTTTTGCTGTGGGATCGCCCCTGTTAGGGGTATACCAGGTTCCTCCAGATTCAAGAGGTGCCTGTCCTGCAGGGAGGCAATTCTAGTGACAGTTGGACACTCTTGTTGTGTCCGGTGTGTTAGAGAGGCGCACCTTCCACCAAAGTGCACCTTCTGCCAACATTAAAGGCTAGATCCCAAAAGAATCGGGAGCTAAAGTTAAAACTTCTCCTCATGAAGGGTGCTCTTAGGCCAGCATCTGGCCCTGAAGCCTCTACAGGACAAAGATCTTCCGCAGAGCCTTCAACATCCATAGAGATAGAATTTGCGGAGAAAGTTAACTGACTCCCCCCACGAAACCTCCAGAAAACAGTCTGCAAGCCCTTTAGCTCTTAGTCCCCAGAATCACCAGCAGCAATGAGCCATTTGGCTCCCGCACGCCCATCAGACCCACCCTTCTCCAGCGGGGAGTCTGATAGTGACCAGGACGACAATGTCTCTCTGGTCTCACACTAGAACCCACCATTACAACATCAGAGACCTCCCCAATTGCACCCACACTCCGACCCTCAATCTTCCAGGTACCTGTGGGTACTACCACCCATGCTCTCCCCACCACCACCCCCAGTAGTGGTTGTCCTGAGATCCATGGGCAGTCTACAGGCCCCACATTTCTTGGGCATTGAGTGTCTCCCATAGAGAGTCCACTCCACTAGACATTCCCCTATGGCTTCAGTGTCCAGAGCCCCAGAACACGAGGAAGAAACTTTCGGGGAGCAGGAGGCCAGACTGGAGGTGGAAACTGCCCCACCAGTGAACATCTCTTTCTCCTCGCCAGATGAGGCAGTAATTAGAGCCCTACATGGATACAAAATTTATATCTACAGATGCAGCAGCAAAAGCAGCAGCATGTTGGACCACTGCTCGCAGGAGCCAGTGTGGCTGTGCCACCCCCAGGCCTGCCCATTGGGGCGGCCACCAGGCTCACTGGCAGCTGTCCCTGGTCACGTTAGTGTGTGCAAGAGGCTCGCACACTCCCGGACAGGAGTCCCTTCCATGCAGTGGTGTGTGTTTCCTGATTCCCCAAGACAAAGGGAGGTTGGAGTCCCATACTAGATGGGTAAGGGCATTAAACAGATACACGGAGGCACGAAAGTCACACTAGCAGCCATTATTCCATCTCTGGAGCAAGGAGTTTGGTTTTTGGTCCTCGACGTACAAGATGTCTACATCCACATTTCAATCCAACCATATCACAGGAGATTCCTCTGATTTACCTTTTGGCAAGACCATTATCAGTAGCGTGTGCTCCCATTCGGCCTCTCGTCCGCACCCAGGGTATTTTTCAAGGTCCTCTCCATCGTAGCAGCACACCTACACACATTAGGTATTGTCATCTACCCATCCCTGGACAACTGCCGTCTGAAAGCTTATTCTTTCCAAGACGCCCTGCCGGCCACCCAGACGACTGTGCATAGCTCAACACCCAGAAATCAACCTTGACCCCAGTACAATGTCTGGAGTTCATTGGGTCGAACTCAGCACAGTGCAAGTAAGGGCATTCCTCCTGTTGCACTGATCCAACACCCTAACGAGTCTCATAGAGACAGTCCAGGCCAGCCCACAAATACTGGCCGGGAATTGCCTCCAGCTTCTCGGGCACATGGCAGCATGCATGATTGTGACTCCACATGCCCAGTTGTTCATGAGATGTTTGTCAATGTGGCTCAGATCTTTCTATTCTCCAAACAAGGACGGGTTAAACAAGCCGCTATCAATGCCCTCCAGAGTCAAACCTTCCCTGGACTTGTGGAAAGAACCATCCAACGTCCATGCAGGCATTCCATTCGCACAACCCCCACCGACACTGATTCTAACAGATGCCTCTCTAATAGGCTGGGGAGCCCACCTTAGTAATCGGAAAGTCCAGGGCAAGTGGTCTCCCACAGAAGCAATTCTCCATATCAATCTTTTAGAATTAAGAGCCATCCGAAACACTTGTGCATGCTTTCTCCCATTTATCACGGATATTCACACAAAAGTTGTGACGCATAATATAACCTGTATGTTTTACATAAATTGCCACTTGACTTAATCATCCTTCGAGCCTTTGGCCATTTGCTCTCTGTTACATCCGTCCATGAAGATGACATTTCTAGTGGCCATTAGGTGAAATAGCGGCGTTCATGGCATACCCGCCATTCACAGTCTTCTTTAAAGACAAAATCATCTCGAGGCCACACCCCAAGTTCCTCCCCAGTGTAGCCTCCATCTTTCATATGAACCAGCTAATTCACCTCCCCATATTTTTTTCCAAAACCACATCATGACAACAGGGAGTCAACACGTTAACATGTGCTGGATTTTAGGAGAGCCCTGGCATTTTATTTGGACAGGACTAAGGTTTTTGGAAGTCCCCCAAATTCTTCAATTCATTTGCAGAAAGATCCAAGGGCTCTGCAATATCAACTCAAAGATTCTCCAATTATATTAATCACTATTACTGTGCACGTAATCTATTGTCTCCATTAGGGATCCTCAACCACTCCACAAGATCTGTTTCCGCTTCAGTCACGTTTGTTAAAGATGTCCTCTACTCAGAAATCTGTAGGGTGGCAACCTGGGCCTCTGCCCATACTTTCACGGATCACTGTACAATTACTCGGGACTCTCCCTCTGATGCCATCTTCGGCTCCACAATACTAATGTCAGTAGCAGACTCTACTCCGAAGCCCCAGCCCTCCATGGGGCATACTAGAGTCATCTATAGTAAAGCACGTATGGGGACAGTACTTGAAGAAGAAGTTACTCATCTTGTGCAGTAATGATGGTTCTTCAAGATGTGTCCCTATAGGTGCTCCACAACCCACCCTCCCTCCACTTCAGAGTTCTCACCAAGGGGTTGTGCGGTGAGAAGGAACTCAGGGTGGTTCACCCGTGCAGCGTTAGTTAACCTTGAGACAGACCACTAAGAGTGTCTGAGGGAGGGAGTATGTGTGGGCCTAAAAATCTGCTACCTAAAATCTCCGGTTAGAGGTGCCTGGGCACCTACAATGGAGCACCCATAGAGACACAACTCAAAGAACCATCGTTACTGCACAAGGTGAGTAATTTCCTCCTCTTCTACTCTCATAATTATTCAGTACATTTGGCAAGATTCTCAGCTGGTGTAAATTAGAGTCAATGGAGCTATGCCAATTTACACCAGAGTCTGATCTTACACATTATTTTTAATAAGAGCACTGGTTTTCCCCATTCCACCTTGTCTCTTCCCCCTCCCTCTCTTTAATTCAAGTCGTGAACATAGAAAATATTCTGATGGATGGAAAATAACAAATTATGACATCAGGTGAGTTTCCCCCTCCAAATCCTTTTGCTAATTTCTGTATAAATCACTTAGGCTTGGTCTACACTACCCCCCTAATTCGAACTAAGGTACGCAACTTCAGCTACGTGAATAACGTAGCTGAAGTTCGAAGTACCTTAGTTCGAATTAGTTCGAACTTACCTTGGTCCACACGCGGCAGGCAGGCTCCCCCGTCGACTCCGCGGTACTCCTCTCGGCGAGCTGGAGTACCGCAGTCGACGGCGAGCACTTCCGGGTTCGACTTATCACGTCCAGACTAGACGCGATAAGTCGAACCCAGAAGTTCGATTTCCAGCCGTCGAACTACCGGGTAAGTGTAGCCAAGGCCTTATTACTCAGTTGTTTTCATTGCTTTGCTGACAATTATCAGTTTTTATTCCATAAATCAATTTTTTTTTCTGTAGAAAAAAATGTTAAATTCCTTTTGGGTCTTTGTGGAATTTAGATTACATTTTAAGCCTGGTCTACACTACAGGGTTTTTTCAACAAAAGTTATGTCGACAAAGCGCTATAATAAAAGTCAGTATTGCATGTTTGCACTATACTCCCTCTGTCGGCAGAGTGCGTCCACACTTGGGGGCACTATCATTGACAGTGTGAGCAGTGCACTGTGGGTCCAGCTCAACACCTTCTGCCACTAGATCTTATGGGAAGGCGGAGCGGATTGCAGCAAATCTTAGAACTGGGCTCAATGTCCCATGATGCATTGTTTTCCATCCCAGCATTCCATGGGCTTTCAGCTTTCTTTCACGGCATTTTTCAACTGCCCTTGTTTGCTGTGCACCGCGGCATCTCTGTGAAGGAATGGATCCCGCATTGATCTCCTATGCTCTGATAACTGTCATTAGCACATCGCAGATGGCAGTGCAGTGAATCATGAAGTTCCTAACTGAAGAAGACTCCCAGTTGCCTGACATGCTGTGTGATATGGATAGGAGCAACTTTAGATTTCCTTTGGCATTCATGGAACAGCTGCAAATGATGGACCATCGCTTTAGGGCTCGGGAAACCAGCACTGATTGGTGGGATTGTATTGTTATGCAGATCTGGGATGATAAGCAGTGGCTACAGAACTTTCAGATGCGGAAAGTCACTTTCCTGGAACTGTGTGCAGTGCTCACCCCAGCACTGCAGCTCAAAGACACCAGAGTCAGAGCTGCCCTATTGGTAGAGAAGCACATGGCAATTGCAGTGTGGAAGCTGGTGACTCCAGACTGCTGCCATTTGGTCGTGAATCAGTTTGGATTCAGGAAGTCAACTGTTGGGGCTGCATTAACACAAGTGTGCAGGGCAATTAATCACATCCTGCTACGAAGGACCATGACTCTGGGAAACATGCGTGAAATCATGAATAGCTTTGCAGAAATTGGTTTCCCTAACTGTGAATCGGTGATAGATGGTACGCATATTCCAATTTTGGCACCAGACCGCCTTGCGATGGAGTACATCAAATGGAAACAGTATTTCTCCATGGTGTTGCAGGCGCTTGTGGATCACCATGGGCATTTCACTGATATCAATGAGGGGTGGTCCAGGAAGGTGCATGATGCACGTATCTTCAGGAACACCAGTCTGTACAGAAAGCTGCAAATGGAGACTTTCTTTCTGGACCAGAAGATTACAGTGGGGGAATGTTGAAATGCCCATAATGATCCTGAGAGACCCAGTGTACCCCTTAGAGCCATGGCTCATGAAACCGTACACGGGAAACGTGAATAGCAGTAAGGAACAGTTCCACAACAGGCTGAGTAGGTGCAGGATGACTGTGGAATGTGCCTTTGGCAGATTAAAGGCATGCTGGCGATGCCTTTATGGCAGGTTAGACCTCAGTGAGGATAATATTCCCATGGTCATAGCCGCATGTTGTACATTGCATAATATTTGTGAAGCTAAGAGTGAAAGGTTTGCTCAGAGGTGGAGTGCTGACCACCTGACTGCTGATTTTGAGCAGCCAGATATCAGGGCTATCAGAGGGGGGCAATTTGAATCATGGAGGCTTTGAGGCAACACTTTGAGAACCAGTAATGTGTATTCCTATGATTGGTGCTGCAATGTTACGTTATATGTAGTTTTCCTAGGAAGCAGTGGTGAAATTTGGGGCCTTAAATTCCAGTAAGCAAATGATTAAACTGCCTTTGTATGTCTTGGTAAAGCCTGCTATCTCAATTTGTAGGACACAAATAAAGATTAGTTATTGTTAAGACTGTGAATTTGTCATGGAGGTCACAGAAGTCACGGATTCTGTGACTTTCTGCAACCTCCATGAAATTCTGCAGCTGCAGCAGCCAGTGTGGCTGACCCCGGCTCTTGAACTTCTGAAGATTGTTGTATGTGGCTTGGAGGGTAGTAAGTTTGGCCACCCTGGCATATACCATTTTACTAGCTGTAACTTACATTTAAATAATTATTCAGCTGAGTAAAGATTTTTTTAAAATGTTTGCATTTCTAAAACAATATACATTGTAAAATAATAATTTCAGTTGTTCTTTTATAGTGTGCACAAGCAATTTTTCAAATTTCCACAATAAGGCAGGAACAAATATTCATTTTTTTCCTTAGGCTAATGATCATTTATTCAATTTTGTTGCTTTGACCAGCTTGTAGGTACTTTGTTAGTGAAACACAGAAACACTTATGAACAAGACTGTGACCATCTGCTGGTGGTGTCATAGCGCTAGTGTAGCATCATTGGGGGCGTTCAGGGGGCCTCTGCTTTTGGGCTATTCCTATCCTTTTTTCATTGTAAACTATACTTTACTCCTTCCCCTCCCCAAAGTCAAATATCTTAAAGGCTAAAGTTTGAAACTGGATCTTTAGCATGTAAGTGGTGAGCATATGCTTTGCTAATTTTGGAAAGGAAAATTGTTTTAAATTAACAAAGTTACCAGTGTTTGAGAACCACACAAACTTTTCACTTGCACTTTCAGATACAAATGCATGCAAAATAAGATGAACACATTAAAAAAACCAAACAAGTTGAGAGCATAGCTGGAGTTTTTCAGACATAATCTGCACATCTCTTCCCCTCACCCTGCTAGCCCTCTCATACCCTTCATCAGAGTTTTTTAACTGTGTGATTATTAGCTCACACATCTAGTTACGAATCTTCTATGCCACAGAATATGCTTATGCATCTAGAGAGACATTTGGCTCTGCTGCTCTAGCTGGGGAATGGGTTCTCATACTTGCCTCTCTCCTACCCAGCTAGGAAATGGCTTTCTTGCTCTGGTAGAGAAAGGGTTTGCTTCCAAGTCCAGACCAGGGATGGAGTCCCCAGTCTGTTCCTGGGCTTCCTTGATAGAGGCCTCCGTGTGGTTCTTAAAAATACCAGACCATTCCTCCAAGGCATACTCCTTAAAGTCCACATGCATGAAGGAGCAAATCAAGTATTCTCCTTCACAGGTGCAAAAGCTTGGTCATAGTCTATGGAACTAGTGCAGATCTCCTGTGAAATGAGGGAAATAGCTGGGTATGGTAATATGTAGGGCGGGTGGGAAAAGGTCTGAATAGGGCTGAAGAAATTGCTGTGTGAGGGCCATCCTCCTCACTGTGGATTTACTGTGTGAGGGCCCATGAGGCTACTCTAGCCATTGGGTGGGAGTATCTTTCACTGGGAAGATACCTTCTTCCTTTTTATATATTTGTGCAGTACACAGCTAGGTGGCTGGTTCAGGATTGGGGCGCAATTGTGAACTTCAAGGCATATGTGCTTCATAGAAGTCCTTTAGTAGCCCTTACAAGAAACTTGCTGGTACATCTAGGAAAAAGGTAACTGTGGGTTTTTTTTCCTCTTTTCTTCATCTTCCTCTCATCTCTCCCCCCCCCCCTTTTATTTGTTTTCAATACACACACACACACACACACACACACACACACACACACACAGAAAATGAAATGCAAAATATAATAATACAGTGGTGAGATAATGGCTTTTAATATTTAAATGCATGAAATGCAAAAGTAAATGTTCTTCTGGCAACATTAATTTGCCTGCATTGCACATATGCCATATTCCAGAGTACAGCGTTTAGAGTTTTAGAATGCCTTTTAACATATTTTACAATGAGGGCTATTTGGGCCAATTTATTTAGCAATTGGAACCTTTACTTTTGTATTTCCTGATTTGTGTGTGTTTAACTTCACTAGCGCAACATTGCGTTAATGTTGCATTCACATGGAGGGGTGTGTGGGCTTTTGCATTTTCTATAACAAAGTAATTTGACCACCATTTAGGTTAGTGAAGCGGAAAAATCTGATTATAGGGTTAAAATTTCCCCAACTTTTTCTGGCAAAGAAAATAGCAAATTCACCATAGATTTTTGCAAATGAGCTTAATGCTTTAATGAGTGGTTCCTTACTGTTACAGAGTGATTTTACTGTTGTTTGCACTGGATGTTTGTCTTTGCTGCTATCTTTTAAAAGTTCACGATAACATTTTTCCCTTGAAGATCTCTGTGTGCATATTTATCTCCTGTATTTTCAAGGAAGTCATCAGAACCTAAGCTTCCTGGGCAACATCAAACTCAGCTAAGAATTCAGGTCAGGAACTCCCTCCCTGTTTCCTAGCAACTCTGGGATAGTGGTGCTTTCTCCTTTTGACTGAATTGTTCAGCGTCAGATATAGGGATCATTTGGTGCAGGGCTCAGCGCAGTGTTAATAACCCGTACTTTGGGAGAAGATCATTGGCATAGCATAGTGTCTGGTTGTTCCTGAGGTATATGTGTGTCGCCCAAGTCAAATGGAATCAAGACATCTTCAGAATCCTTTCGTATAAACTTAAAAGTGTTGTTTTTGTTAGTGCTTAGATGTTTGGCTAAGTGAGGGATTTCTCTTGTTACACCAGCAACGTTTTGTGTTAGACTGAATCTGGCAAAACAAGAACATATACAGGTAAGCAGTTAAAGTTCATGTTTGATTGCTTGAAGGTTAATTTCCTTGTGTTGTAAAGTGTTTCTTGGTTACTCAGCTGAACAACATTAAATTGTGCAATATTGCACTGCCTTTTTTACTTATTAAAGTTGCATCAGGTGGTAAGGAAAAATAGTTAGGTGGAAACATGAGCTGGCTCCCCACATTGCTTGCTGCTTCTGTTTTATGAAGTGTAGAAAACAACCTTTAAGCTGCTCTAGTTAATCTATTGTCGAATTTACTAATGAAAAATCCTTAAGTGATTGAGAGTTATTGTTGCCACGTCCTCACTGAAGTTGGCTATTATATATAGTAGCATGTTTACCGAATGAGAATTACTAGTTTTTCTAGCTAAGGGTTGTTTGCAGCCACTGGCATGCATTGCCTGTTGTATTTAAAAGCTCAAAGTATGTTGCTGCTTTTTATGTCTATCTTGCTCGTGTACAAGTGGAAACTTATTAGTAAAGGAAAACGGACGATGCACTGTTTTCAAAATACCTAGGAACTAAATTATTTTGCCCTTCTTGTGCTAGCATCCTTTCTTTTAAATTATTAATATGCACTAAAGTCCATGAAATACATACCAGAACCCTTGTCCGTTGTTGATTCTTATGTGACTAGTCAGTTTTCTAAAGGACTGTTTCTCACAGAAAATCCTACTTTCACAAATCTGGAAACATATACCTCTAACTTTGTGCAGGTTAATTTTCTTTAGCAGCCTATACAGCTTGATCCGCAGCTGTTGTAAATTGGCATAGCGCCATTGATTTCAGTGGATGTATGCCGAGTTACACCAGCTGAGGACCTGGCCCTATATCTTTGGCGTATATGCCCTCAATATGTATTTGCAGTTCCTTTGCATGTGAGTTTATAATGATTTCCATACAATCTGAGCAATGGATATTGAAGACTGGAAATCTTTAACTTGCAACCAATTTTTAAATTTTGGTCTCTAATTTGGGATTCCTTAATCTGAGTGCCCAATTTGAGACGTGTGCCACCTGATTTTCAGATGCGCTAAGTTACCTACAGTTCCTCTTTGCTTTTGCAGGGACTTTAGGTGCTCAGCAGTTCTGAAAGCAGGCCCAAGAGGTCTCAAATGGAGCACCCAGAATAGTGGCCACTTTTGAAAATTTTGACCTGGATATCTAGATTCTGATTCCAGGGTCCCAAAACTTTCATTATCACTACAATACATACTGAAAAGTTTAAGCATGAATTCCTAAGGCATATAAAATAACTTTGTGTCTTTTTAAAAAAAATACTTTCACAGGGTCTATCTTTTGCCATGACTTTTCTGTGTGTGAGAACGTTGTTTACTGTCAAACAAACAAACAAACAACCCCATCCCAAGTATGTAACTTCACACCGATGTGCGTCTGTGTTTGGAGTGACCGAGAGGAGAGAGGGGGGAAAGCTAGCTGACTGCGTGCTTTAATACTTCTGCTGTGCTGCTCCAGTGACAGAATCTTCCAACCCTCGTCCTGTACAAGGGATGTGTCATTAACCTGCAAGTGACAAGTGGTAACAGGTGCTTCACCAGCATCACCAACATTCTGTGAGGGAAGCTAGTAACAAAAGAATCTTCATATGCTCCCATGCAGGGCTCTGGTGGAGCTGGCCTCCAGATGGTGCTCTGTCTCTCTGTTCTGTCATGATATCTGTAGGCTCTCTCTTGGTGTTGTCTTCTGGCTTTGTAGTTCCCCCTTTTCCTTCAGATCACTTCTCCCTCTTGTGTAGTCACCTTGTGTAACCTGGGTGCCCCTGCACGCTTCATGACTCATTTAGTCCACTCCTTCTGATATCTCTTTAATGGCTAGATCCTCAAAGTCGTGCCGTCTCCAGGACCAATAGGCTTTTGGCTGACCTGTCATATTCTAGTGCCTGCTTTCTCTGATTGATGGCCATCTTTACTCAGTGGTGTCTCCATCCTTCTGGCTGCAACAGGTGTCCCCTCATTGGTAGCAGGGTTTTGATCCTTTGTCCCATCAGTGCCTGCACTAGACTGTTTTGGTACCCTGTGAACGGGTATTCCTGTGTGCCTAAAATGCTAACAAGGGATCTGACCTGCCTTGAATTCTTCCAAGGCAAACTGGAGTCTGTTGTTGGTGAATACAGGCTCTGGAATGCCATATCTCACAAAGTAGGCCTTCATTTTGCGAATTACTGACTTTCTTCTTATATAAGGAAGGGCATCGACCCCCACAAGAATTTGACTAGTAATCCACTGTAATGAAGTACTGCCTTTCCTTGAAGATAAATAAGTCTGCTCCCACTCTTTCCCATGGTCAGGTGGCCAGCTCATGTGGAAACAGAGTCTCTTTCTGCTGGCAGTAATCACACGGCTGGTGGCATCACACCCTCCTATCAAGGAGTGAAGTTGTGTATTCATTCCTGGCCAATAAATACCCTCTTGAGCCAATCTAAGACAGTTCTCAGTGCCCAGGTGTGAGGCATGTATTTTTTGCATGACATCCGTACATAACAAGCAGGGACAACAGTTCTCTGTTTTCGAAATATGATTCCATCCTGCACGCGCAGCTCATTTTTAATTTGCAAATATGGTTCTGCTCCTATTGGTACTTGGCTTTTATCACCTGGCCCCCTGGCTAGGATTGCTCTCTTGACTGCCTGTCCTTTTCCATAGCCTTGTTGATTTCCATCCCCCTCACTGCTGAAACCAGGAGAGAGTGCTGTGTGTTAATGGATTCAGTGTCCTGATCCCCTTCCCACACTCACTGATGCTGGGTATATATGTCCTGCTCAGGGGGTCCACTAACACCAGTGATCGTCCTGGACAGTCTGATCTCTACTTGGTAGCACAGGAGGCTCATCAACATCTGCTGCAATCCATTGGGAGCACAAAGAGGATGGATTGGATGGATTGTCTCTAGGGGTTTGTGGGCTACAGAGCCGTCCTTTGGGTAGGGCGAATCAGGGTGACCGCTCCAGGCCCAACACTTTGGGGGGCTCCTTGGGCTGGTGTGACTGGCCAACGCAGTCGGTCCCGGAAGAGACGAATCCATCACTTCTGTCACAGGTCCCGCATCTCCCTAGAGATGGCCCTGGTGGGCTGATTGGACTATTACTGGATGGCCATAGGTGTACTGATAGAATTGCTCCACTCCATATACCACAGCCAGAAGCTCTGTTTCCTTTTGGGCATATCCCCATTCAATTTCTGACAGGGCTGTGCTGGCATACGCAATTAGCTGCTCCTGCAAAACAGCTACACCCTGTCCTTTCTCAAGTGCATCACGCTGGCATGTCAGTAGCTCTCCTGGCTGGTAGTACATCAGAATAGAAGCCTCTTTATCCAGGCTTATGTGCCAAAACACATTCCTCACATCACACAAGACTGTAAAGATTCTGGCTTTGGAAAGTTCTGGAAAGATGTAATGAATTATGGGCATTGGATATTGGCATCTTTTCAATGCCTGATTCAATGGCTTTGGGTCCGTGCAGATGTGTGATTTGCCTGATGGCTTCTTTACCACTACCATGCTGTTTACCCAGGCTGTACTGGCCTCTACAGATGCTATGATACCCCTGCTCTGCAGGTCCTTACTGGGTTACATAGCGTCACTGGAATTTTCCATAGTGCTAAGCGGACAGGTTCCATTGTGGGGTCTACTTCCAGTCACGGCTTTCCTTCAAGGCGGTGGTTCCCAAACTTTAACAACCTGTGAACCCCTTTCACTAAAATGTTGTGTCTCGTGAACCCCCTGCTAAAAATGAATATTTCCAGGGAGTTTCTCCTTTACCTGAGTATAAATTATAAAAGCATTATCTTGGAAGTATAAAGTTTGTTTTTATGGCATGCTTATTGCACACTATTTATTATTAATTATTTATCATTACAGTATTTTTATTACATTATGAAAATGGCAACACTCCTCCGAGATCTCACTTTCATAGCTTGTATCACTTTGAATAAGCCTGTTATAAGACAAGGCTCCTATGTTTCATCAAGGAGTATCAGATGTGAAACAGCATGAAGGTATTTAAGAAGCCAACTCAAAGAATTCCTCCTACACAAGCATTCAGGTCTTGAACAGTCCAGGCAAACAATGCACGTTACAACAAAGCTTAAACTTGTTCTTCATAATAATTTTAAAAACAATACTAACTGCCTGTTTAATTTTAAAAACATCAAAAAATAGCCACCGCCCTTTCCATTTCTTATAAGGAGTCTTGAAGTTTAAATCTCCTCAGTGTGATAGATACGCTTGCTTTGATCTGCTTAGCTCTTGGAAGTCCAGGGGCTCCGGGCTGCTGCCCGAGATCTCTAGGGACAGCTCTGTCCACCATTAGGGAATTTTTCGGTGAGAACCCCCTGTAACATTTTGTGAAACCCCAGTTTGGGAACCACTGCTTCAAAGCAACCACCGCCTTTGAAAACATCCTCATCCGCTTTTAAAATTGTCCGTGTTGTCCATGGAACTCCTCTTTTTGCTTCTCACACAGCAGCTATAAAATTCTGACGCTACACCCTGATCAGATCCATGGCTTGTAAGTATGGCTATAGTCCTCAAAGAGGGGTTTGTGGTGCTTACCATCTGCCACCACAAACTTCAGCAGGTACCATCTGTTATTTTTTGGGTTAGTGACTATGAGGTTCAATTTTCCCACAGGCGGCATTATGCTCTCCATTGTACATTATTAGATTGTGTGTTTGTAATGGGTGTTTGAGTGCAATTCATCCTGAGGAATCACAACTGTAGGAGGCCCCGCTATCCAACTGAAATCACACAGAATGTTTCTCTATTAACATTGTTGCATGCACGGAGGTTAGTATTGTCTCTTGTTGCTTTCCTGTCCTGACAGTCTGAACCTGATAAGTTCTCAGACTCAAGGAGAGAGTCATGAGGTCATCACCACTGTCTGATGTGCCAATCCTCCCCTTGTACACAACTGACTGAGTCTTTCTGAGATCTTCCTCTGCACTCACTGCTAAAGTGGTTCAACTTGACACAGTCCTGGCAATGCTATCGTAATGTGGGGGAACTTCTCCATTACCAGCTCATGCTGTCTTCCATAGTAAATGCTGTCATAGTTCCAGGTAACTACACCTGTATTTCCCCTCAGTAGTCCAGCAAGAGCACCCACTCTAGGCTGCTGGTTCCCCTGGTCATTGCCTCTCTCCCTCCTGACCGGGGTAGTTCCAGGCTGACCAATTTCCTGCATTCACTGTGCTATTCCCAACAAAAGACAGGCTGTCTAAGAGGGCTTCTTTTTGCCTTCTCTTCAGAGACCAGTAACAGTGTAATTGCCCACAGTTATAAGTTACCACACAGTTCTTTTTAACCAAACATAGTTGATTCTTGGGTGAAAGCATTACAGAGAAAACATATAAAAACAATAAAAGAACCTACATGCATGCTAATAAGCTTACTAGAAATCAACCCAATACTAACATGGTGTCTAGTAGGAGCAGTTCTTCAAAAACCCCACCGACGGGTTTTCCTGTGGTTCCAAGTCCATCACTCCTTTTGCTTAGACAAGAACACAGTTTTATGGGGCCTCAGAAGGCCAAAGTCCTTCCAAACTGTCCCTGATGATGGGGGTCTTCTGTGGACCAGAGGTCCTGTCCATTTGCTGGATCAAAAGAAGGCTATGAGCTGTCTTAAACTCAGACTGTTAATTCAAATGTCCTTTCTTTGTCTGTTGGTCCCTTGAGAACCCAATTTGGGTCTCTGCACTGTCCTCATGTAACAGGTGATGTAACAAAAGGTCCCCCCGTCAGGGAAAAGTGTCAAAGGCTGAATTTGTAGATGGGGGTTTGCAATTGCCCTCTGCCCAGGAATCCCACTTCCCATATATTGTCCCTAAAGATCAGTCCTGTCTGCTACATTGTTCAACATAGTTTTTGAAGTTTGCAGTACTTCCCAGAATTGCATTACTCCATTCTTCCTCCTAAAGAAGTTCCATACAGTCCCACAGTGGTACATAAACACTTGTAATACAATGGACTGCTAAAATACTTCAAATCTCATTAGATTAATGAGGCTTAATTTAGTTGATAAGGTTTGCCCAGGAAATTGCTATCTGTCACAAATGCATCTCACTATGGGGGATGGATCCCTGGCCACCTGCTCTACTTTGCTGTTGTCTCACTGCATGTCCTCCTGGGGTGTTATGCCTTCTCGAGCTTACATCCTTTCTCTTGAGGTTTCCACTCTCCACCCCATGTCTAAACATCTGTCTAATGTGGGATCATTTTCCTGGAGCAGCCGCTCCCACAGGTAGTGATCCCAAGTACCACAGACTGTCCAGTCCTGAATCAGGAGGTCTGTCAAGTCCCAAAATTGCATGCAGCAGACAGTGTGTTTAAGGCAGTAACACAGGGGTCTATCTCTTCCCTTTCAGATTGGTCTCTACTGAGAATCCTGTGTTGCGCTCCAGAGTTTCAGGTCTGTGATCAGCTTGAACTCCTCCTTCCACTGGATCCATTGCTGGGCTAGGTTTGTGTCTGCAAAATCCAGAGCTCCAGGGGTTTTCACACAGAGTTCCATGGCTCACACTGCCAGCTGCTGAACTGCAGCAAACTCACAGCTTAGACATTACCACTGTGTTCCATTAGCAAAGAGTGAAGCTGAATGTAGGTTAAGGTGAACAAGTGGAAGTTTATTAAACTCCATGCACACTGTGCACTGGTCTGTCTGTGTGGCTGAGTTGTTTCTACCCCACCTCCCCCTTTCCCTGTTTTCCTGCTGTTCTGTCCCTCAATAACAGTCCCTCCAGGGAACTTGGGCCCTCTGACTCCAGTTCCACTGTTCGTGATACAGTTTCCATTTAAATTCTGAGTTCATATCCTTGGTCTGGAGCAGAGACAGTATTTATTTTTCCAAATGCAGGGATAGGGAAAAGAATGATTGCCTGAAAAAAATTCTCTTTATTTCAAACATAAAATACAAATATAGTGAATAGCATAAACAGATATTAAGAATGAAAGGTTTGTATGTATATATAGAAAATGAGGAGTCTACCAGATCAACAGAAGCTGTTAGATTTGTGAAAAGCTAATAGTGCTTTTTTAATTAAACTGAGGAGCAAGATTAAGCACAGAAGGAGGAACATAGCAATGTAGCTTGATAGGAAGTGGGCAGAAAGTAGCCCTTCACACTGTCCACAAAATAAATCCTCTACTTTCATTTTGAAAAGGTTCTCCAATTTAGATCCTATTTTGCAGAGAGTGGCTGAAATCAATTTAGAGTAGGGTTACCATATCTCAAAAATAAAAAAAGAGGACCCTCCACGGGCCCTGGCCCCGCCCATTTCCCCACCCCTAGCCCCACTCCAACCCCACCCCTTCCCCACCCTAACTCCGCCCCCTCCTCCCTTCCACTCCCAGCCAGGGGGAAAGAGCTGCCCCAGTGCTACCAGCTTCAGGGTTTGCCGGGCAGCCCCCAGACCCTGCGCCCCCAGCCGGCGCTTCCCCAGCGCATCTGGAGCCCGGGAGGGGAAGCGCCCAGCCAGGGGCGCAGGGTCTGGAGGCTGCCCAGCAAACCGTGAAGCTGGTAGCGCTCGGGCTTTGGGCAGCCCCTATGCCTCCGGACCCTGCGCCCCCAGCCGGGCACTTCCCCTCCCGGGTTCCGGCGGCGCAGGGTCCGGAGGCACTTCCCCTCCCGGCGCGGCGGCTCTGCTCCTCCCCGACTCTTTGGCTCTGTTTAAGAGTCAGGCTGCCCGAGTGCTACCGGCTTCGGCCAGCCCCCTTGCCTCCGGACCTCAGCCGCCGGCCGGGCACTTCCCCTCCCGGGCTCATACTGTCATTATTTTAAAATATCCTATTAAAATCACCTGGATTGCTTTCAACAGTCACCTTGGAGATGGATGTCGGTTCCGGGAGACTCCAGGCCAATCCTGGAGGGTTGGCAACCCTAAATAAAAATGAAAAAACTTATTAAGTCAGCAACTTTGTAAAAAGAAAAATTTATAATGTGGTGGGTGGAGGGGTTATGTCATGAGTATAGTGCATTTTCTGTTTATTTTGTTATGCCTCCTAAACTCTGTTTTCTCCCATGGTCCTTTAGGTAGTGGTATGCTTTTGTATGCATCCTGTTTGGAGGGGGTGGAAGCTAACCCTGTCCCTCGAACAAGGCATGACCTTTTACAAGACACGTTCTGTTTTAACCAGAAATTATTGAGCTCAATAGCTTTCAGTTACATGGTAGGAAAGAATAATTTCCTCCATTGCAGGAATCACTGGGTGCAATTCTATGGGCTGTGTTATAGGTCAGACTACACAATCAAACCTTTCTGACCTCAGCTGTATGACTCTATATATTGTTTGTTACAGTGTGCTCTTTTTTTCCCAATTTACTTTTTAATAGGCGGCTCTGGAGGAATGTTTATAAAGAGTTTCTCTCCTTTCCTTTTGAACTCATAGCAAAAAGAATGGTCCTTGTCATGGTTTGAAAATATGAGGGAGAAGTAGCAGATTCCCCTTCCACCCCCCGTGGAAATTTGTTGTGTTTGTAATAGAGAATGCAGTGAGCTGCTGACTGCTGATGTAGCATTAGGTTTTCTGCGGATTCTACACAGAGAGTCTGCACATTCTTTGGAAATAAATAATTACAAATGCACTAGGGCTGAGAGTTCAGGTTGTCTGGTGACTGAGGCAAAATGTACACAGCCAAATCAAAATAAAAGAATTAAACAAAGAAGCCATGTCCAGCATATCTGACTAAGAACTCTCCTAAGAAAATGAAAGAGGCACTAGGTGCATGGTGTTGCTATTTTTCTGTCCTGATCTGTGTTGACTGAATCATGACAAATGGTCATGACAAATATTAAAATGTTAGCACAAGTCCTTGTAAGAGATGCATATGAAGCCAGGTGTATTCCACCTCCCTCATCTGCTTTTCTGCAGGGCCCTTCTTATATTATTTTTGAGGTCCTTAGGTACTACCACAAGATCAGCAGGGATCCTTGCTTGGGTTTCTTGAACAGGAGGCCCAGGTCCCAGACTGGGGGTGGGAAAAAGATGGGGAACTTCTGACTCACTTCACAGGAGCCTAAAAATGGGGCGTTTTTCTTAATATTGTAAAGTATAGTGAGGGGTGTGCAAAAGAGTTTTATAGCTGGCAGGTGTGGGTTAGGGGGGCTTTATCTTTAGTAGGTACAGGGAGGTTTATCAACAGGAGGGCTGAGGCACTGATGTTTGTCACTAGGAAGGGGTTGGTTTGGAATTGCTTGTCACTGGGGAAGTTGAAGAAGGCTTTGGCAGCTAGGAAGGGAGGGTCAGTTTGAAGGCACTTGTCACTAGAAGAAGGTTTCAGCAGGAGGGGATATTGAATTGGGGTGTGCTTTTCACTAGAGGATATTCACTTGACATACTTCCATTTTTCTGATTTCCCCTCCCCCTCAAGTGACCTTCCAGCCTCCTCCCAACACCCACTGTGATATCTCCATCACGATCCTCCATTTTCAGAGATAAACTTGCGGGTTTAGCTGGTTGTTCTGGAAGTGAAAAATAGTTATATGCTTTTGAACCTGATGTGCTCCAGATCCTGATCTCCTGGGATTGGAGTCATGACACCACAGTAAGTCTGGCATGCCAGAAGACCTGGGCCGTGGAACATCACCACTGTCCAGGGGCCCGTGAAGGTTCTATTGCTTCCTCTACTGCTGCTAGGGAAGCTCTACTGGGTTCCTGGGCTTGCTCCCTCCCAAGAGTTCCCACTTTTACCTTTCTACCCATCTATGACAGGGGGAAGGGACTGCGCAAGGCTTGATGTCAGGTCTAGGTCTGTGGAAAAGGCTAGGGAACCCCTCAGTTGTATACTGAAACTCCTGCTCTGGGTGCTGCTGCTTCTGCTCTGCTGCAGGTGAAGTGTTTTATGGATTGGTGACCTTGCTTCATTCCTAACGTTCCTGCTTTTCCCTTCCCTGAGTCATATGACTGGGGGTGGGGACTGTGAGGAGCATGGCCCATGCAAAGTGTCCCTCATGTCAGGATTAGATCTATGGAGAAGAATAAAGAGGCCCCCAGTTGGGTCCTTATCCCCTGGATCTGATGTGGCTTCTGTGGCTATAGCTACTTGCAGCTAGGGACTCCTGGCTGTTGGGCTTCCTCCATACCCCAAGAGTGCCTGCATTTGCCTACCCTGAGCCCACATTAACACACGGCTGTAATCTAAAGGTACACGTTTTAGTACATATCACAGTATTTTGAGGGTTAAGGGCCAGATCCTCTGCCCACTGATGTTATTTTTAACTATGCTTTTTAAAATATTATTTATATTGAAGTTTTTCGCTAGCAATAAAATGTTATTTTGTCTAATTGTAAAATATCTGAATATATCAACTGTAGGGAAGGGAGGAAAATTAACAGCTCTCACATTGCCACATTATCTCTTGTATTCTCTTCCTTCACCTTTTCTCCCCAAGTCTAATTCTTACATCTTAGCTCATTTAATGTTTAAAAAAGGATGTGGGAAGGATGAAAGACAGACCAAGAGAATAAGAAACCATCTCTTCTGGGAAAAGTCTGATACTGAAAAAGTCAATATTGTAACATATTGCAATTTATCATGTGATATTTTAGGCCCATAATTTTGTATAATAAATTGATTAACTGAATAGCTGGAGCATTCCATTATGGAAAAAGTGCAACATAAAATATTTTAAAATGTTCAAGAAATACATCTGTCAGTGGTGTGATCAATCTTTCCCTAACTAAACCAGGTTCTTATAGAGAGCAACTTAGGTAGTGCTTAGTATTCCTGATGGATATGTATGGATTCTGGCTGAGTCTTCGACCCATGGTATGATTTCACTTACTGATAGACTTAACCAAATCCTTGGAGAAACAGGAAACTAGAAAACTAAGCAGTCCATTTGTGCAGCACAAAACTCAGGATTAGGGCCTAACCGTACAACTAAGATACATAGGCGGCACGTGAGCCTCCTTTGGGGAGGCTATGGAGCGCCAGAAGCTCCCTTGAATTGCGGGGGCTACTGGTGCCCAGACCATGGCCTGGTCTCCCTGATTCCCCCACCCCACTCGGCCTCTTCCCCCAAGGCTCTGCCCTCACTCCACTGCCAGAGCCAGCCATATGCTGTGCCGTGGGGCTCCTCACTGTACCCCCCAAAGCCCAATCCTCGATGCCCCCCAGGGCTCCTTACCCCCTCACCCTTCCCTTGGCTATTTACCACCCCCAACCCACCCCCTGGGCTCCTTACTGCCCTAATCCCCCAGGGCTCCTTACTGCTCCCTCTCCAGGGCTCATTGCTGCCCCCACCATGCCCTCCCCACTCCCCAGGGCTCAGTCCTGTCCTTTCCCCCTGATCACACCCCATGAGGCACTGGGAGGGGAAGGGGAGAGGCCCATACTGCAGCCGGGGGAGGCAGGGCAGCTCGGGAGTGTGGCTGCCTGGGGAGCTTGGGTTAAGCTGGACTCTGGAGCTGGCCCTCAGGAGGCAGGAGCTCCACCCCGCCTGGCTGAGCGCAGCACCACAGACATCCCAGAGTCGGAGTGGCGCTGGGGCAGAGGATTGGGGTGCGGGGTTGAGGTGCAGGCTTACCTCAGGCAGCTCCCGGTCAGCAGTGCAGCGGGGGTGCTAAGGCATGCTTCCTGCCTGTCCTGGCACTGCGGACTGCACTGCGCCTCGGAAGTGGCCAGCAGCAGGTCCGGCTCCAAGGTGGAGGTGCGCAAGTGGCTCCGTGCAGCTCTTGCCCGTAGGCATCGCCCCCCCCCTAGCTCCCTTTGGTCAGGAACCGGCCAATGAGATTGTGGAGCCGATGCTTGGGGCGGGGGCAGCGTGTGGAGCCCTGTGTCCCCGCCGGCCGAGGAGCTGGACCTGCTGCTGGCCACTTCCAGGGTGCAACGCTGTGTCAGAACAGGTAGGGACTAGCCTGCCTTAGCCGGGCAGCGCCACCGACGGGACTTTTAACGACCCGGTCGGCGGTGCTGACCAGAGCCGCCGTGACCCCAGTGCCTTACATTTCATGACCCAGTACTGGGTCGCAACCCGCAGTTTGAAAACCACTGCCATAGAGAGTCAGACAGTGACTGACAGAGAATAGATTCCAGGAGTCCTGACTCTCTGCTAGACTGTACTTACTAGACAAAATTACATGCCACCCAACAGGTAATTCATAGTTTTCATTTTCAATCCATCCATTTGTTTGTGATTCCTGTTTTGCAGTTCAGCAGGAAAATGCAAATGCTCATTTATCTAAATAAACAGGCAAACAAATCCTTATTTAGTAATGCCAACCTAAAACTCCTTCCCCAGTAGGAGTGAGACTGAATGGGACAAATTTCTTTGTGACATGTAATCATCAAGCTACGGACACACCTTGTTGTCCTAGTCACATAGTATGTTTTCATAACATAACTTTAATGAGAAACTACTGACCTTCTGCTCCACTGAGGCATGGTGTTCTTTCATACAAATGAATGCAAATGGTTGTGATAGGTCTGTAACAGCTAAATCAAATGCCAGCGCTGAATCCAAACTGCAAATGATTATCATCTGAACATTCCCACGCCTTGGTGATTTGAAATCCAAATCAAAGCCTTGCTAAATTTTAGGGTGTTGGCATGCAGTGTTCAGATTTGGTTCGTTAGTATGCAGGCATCATAGGGACTCCTGTAGTTTAAAATAGTGAGATTTACTTCTAAAGCAGGGGCTAATACTTTGATGAGTGTGAATGATATTTTGTATCTGCCCCAGATTTGCAATGCTCCCTTTTTAGTACAGAATGATTTTTTCTGAAAATTGACAAGTAGTACTGTTAATTCCCTCATGCATTTTTATAAACTTTCAAAGTGACCCTTTCTGACATTTTTTGGTGAGTCTAATTTTTTTTTTCTGATCACTCTAGGAGATAAATTCCTAATGTTTGAGCTTTGATAATTAGCTCATTTGTAGACTGGAAAATGCTACTTTAAATTTGCTAATCTGAAACTTTTAAACAGCTTCGTCATAAACATCTCTATGTATGTGAGTATTTGTTACCAAATTGGTTTATCGTCCAAAATTTTAGTTGACAAAATGACTTCCAAATATTCAGATAATGAGTCATCTATACTCTATAGGATGTTTAGGCTCTATAAAGTGCCTGATCTTCAGCTTGTGTAAATCAAAGTGAATGGAGCTATGCCAGTTTGCACCAGCTGAGGATCTGAGGGACTGCAGGATCCAAAGAGCTCACACTGTCTATTGATACTACCGAGTGTAAATAGGGTCTGGAGTTAGGATATGGAGGCATTGATTTGGGTCTATGCCTGTCCTTAGCGTTATAATATCACAAGGTGAGGTTGAGGTTTTTCTGGCACCCCAGAGCTGGAGAGCTATAACATAGATTAGTGTGTATGGTATCTAATCAATTATTCGTCACAAACCATTGGGTATTTTTGTGTGTGTGTGTGTATATGTGTATATATATATATGGTTCAATCACTGGCACCACCCACACAAACATATATATAGCCTAGCCTCTCCTGTATGGTTTAGTCACTGACATCGCCCGCACATACACTCAAGCCAAAACCCAGAAACCTAATAAATGCCACCCAAAGTCAACAGCTGGTGATGTCAGCAGGGCTCCGCGGGTACTGAAGGTGGCACCCCATGTTGCTGTTTTTCCTAGACCACTCCCTGGGAGGAGGCCCCAGTATCCAACATGCTTGACATCAGTTAAAATGTTCTCTGCCTCCTAGGGAGAGCTGGGCCTTGCATAGGCTGCTCCTGGGAGTGGGAAAGCTACTGCCTCAGTTGGTTGGGAATAGACATGGTGTGGGAATCCTCTGTGGAATTGGGCATCAGGAGGGACTTCTCTGGCTGGTTCCCCCTGTCTCCAGCTGCTCCATTACTGCTGCTGACTGCCTGCTGAGGAGATTTGGGGAGTTTCATAGTCCACTCCCAGGGGAGGTTCCGGTCCCATGTGCTCAGGGTTGGCCATTCTGCTTCCTCATAGTTCTGTCTCTCTTTCCTCTTTTTCTACCCCTGCCCCATGTGAAGGGGCAGATAGGATCTTTGGACAAGACCCCTGGCCTTGCTGCTTCACTGCATTCCTTAATCAGGCAAGTTACTGTACTTGCTGACTAACCTGAGGCACTCCCTTCCTTCATTTGCATGTGTTGAGCCCACTATCTCCTCAGTGTTTACCTTTATTGATTATTAATTATGCTAAATAATGACAATTTAAAAAAATATGAGATTGATTCTGGAAGGGTTTATTTTTCAATGAATTTTGCTGGCCTGGTTGATGTAGAATGTAGATCCTGAATATGCCAGGAGAAGCATTCTGTGACGGCGGTGACTTTGGAGATGTGGTAGTGTCAGGCAGTATAGTGGTTTGTCATAGTTTGGCTCAAAAGCCCACTGATGTTTCAGGCAATGCGTCATGTTTCAGGCTGGAGCCATCAATCTTACATTTCCATTTCTCTAAGTCCTTGGAATTATTGGCCTCGTATTGAAGCTATCTCTTATTTTAGTGGTCCATGACAGCCATGATGTTAGTTTTTCTATGTAGGTTCTGATATGGCTCCCCTCCCCTCCCCCCATGGTATCTGAATATTTTTCATGGTATTTGAGTCACAATCAATGGTATCTACTATTTTATACCATAAAAACAACGAGGAGTCCGGTGCCACCAGATTCCTCGTTGTTTTTGTGGATACAGACTAACACGGCTACCCCTCTGATATTTTATACCATGTCTACCATGAACTGATGGTTTTGGCAAATGAAGCCAACCTCCAGATGATGAGGAAAAAAGAGCACAACTGCTCTGAAATTAAATTTTAAATTGTAAATATTTATGTTTTGTCACCAAGCCTGGGACATGTATTTCTTTAGAAATGTTTAGTATAGTAATTAGATTTTTTTTTTATGGACAGAACTATGATTTAGGAATGTTCTTACTATTTTTTAAAGGAAATCATTACGCATATAATGAACTGTGATAAGATGTTCATTATTTTATTTTTGACTTCTATATCTACATAGTCCTGGTGAGTAAATTAATTTTAAAAAAGCTGTCACCCTTTTGTGGATTTGTCAAAAAAGAAAAACTATACAACACTGGGCCACAATCCATTCATTTAAATTTAATTGAAATAAAATAAAACTACATTCAGTATACTTTTCTAATCGTATTTTTCCATGTAAACAGATGCTCTAGTTACAGAGAGGTTATGAGATCGCTACTGGGTGAGGAAAGCAGAGACACAATTGCAAAGAGGAAGGGAGATAGTACATGAAGTAAATTCTCTCTGAAGAGATGGTTCACACACTGTGGAAAATTTGGGACCTCATTTTCTGTCAACTGAGGCCAGTGACAGAACTCTCATAGAATGAAATGGGACCAGGATTGGAGGTTGTCTTATGAAGTTGCAACATCCTGTGGAATTCATTCCAATATTACCTAAAGCACTTTGCCCTATGATGTATTTTTATCATTCTGGATGTATACATTTAGGTGTGTCAGTTTAAAATGGTCATTTGATTATTGTAAACTAACTTTTCTTTGAAATTAATAAACACCTTTTCCCTCCCCCCTTATATTAGTGACTATCACATGAGTTCCACAAGGATAATGGATTATAAATTGCGAGATGCTGAAGGATGTGGTGAGGACAATTCAGGTAGAGTGCCTACTTTCCATGTGTATATGAAAAGTATTCATTTACTGTTAAGAATTCTTGAGTTTCATACCATTTGGGCTTCTCACAGTAGTGATTCTATTTATTTAGGGAATGTGCTCACGGTCTCTCTCTGAGTTATAATTTTGGGACATTTTCAGATGCTTAAATTAAAACACTTTCTTAGAGTGAAATTCAGATGTGGTGTAAGTGGCATAATTCTTTTCACTTCAGTGGACTTGCAGCATGTCTGATTTTTGGCCCTTTATCTCTGGTGACTTTGTTATAACCTCTGCTGTTCAAAATGTGTGCCCATTCTGTATTAGTTTGCAGGATGTCCCTGAAAGACACTGCTGCGAGTGTTTGGGTTTTTGTTGTTGTTAAAGTGCTTTGGGTAAAATGCTAATTTTTATCATGAGAAAATTGCAATTATCCCTATCTAAGCTCCTGCCCCTCTGAGCAGCACAGCATCACATTTTTCCTTGATTCCTATTTTAATATTCTGAGAACCAATGAATTACATAATTACCATTTAAAATATTTTGTATTTGTTATAAAACTGATATTATTAAAAGCATTAGCCTCCTGACACTGCATTTTCCACCTAAATGTGACATTTTTGCATTTAAATTAGTTTTGCCATTTGGAAACAAGACTGTCCAGATCTTAACTGTTTAGTTTGCTAAATTACAACATTGAGTTTCCAAACTGTAATTTCATCTCTGCATCCCAGTCAGTTAACACAGTGGTTTTTCTTCATGGTTTAATTCTATTAAAACTTATCTGAAAAGGCAGGTAGAAACAGTATTAGAAAAGATCCTATTTCCTGTATTATAGGTTATTTCTAACATGCCATAGGCATCACAAAGCATTTCGCCAGATAATAATAATAATAATTAATAATTAATAATACCTTGCAATCAATTTAGACTTGAGACCTGTTAATACAAAAAAAAAAAAACAAAAAACCAACAACCCATAGTGGGCCAGGTTGCTTCTTCCAAGAAAAATTTCTTATGAAAAAATCCAATGGAATTTCATAGAGAATTATGACTTTTTTCTTAGAACTTTAAAACTATCATACAGACTCTCCTTAATATTTCTTTATTTAGGAAAGAAAAAGTCAAAGTTCAAATCTTTCAAAAAGTTCTTTGGGAAAAGGAAAAGGAAAGAGACCTTACCATCTTCGGGGAGCATCACTCTGAAACCATGCCAGTCAGCTAGTGATGTCACAGTCCCAGAGTCCATGCACATTGACTATGATTCTGAAGATGAACTTGAGTAAGTCTTACTTTTATTCACAAACAATGAATTGCTTTTCCAAAAGACAGAATGATGTTTATGGATTAAATATCCAAGTGCTTACCTCCAACTGTTACTCAAAAAGCCACACATTCTCAGGCACCTCACTTTCTTTAGGAAAATACTGATTGTAAGTAAATGTGATCTAGGTGCAACAGTTACTAATATCTCATCTGAGGAGAAATAAACTTCATTATAAAGTTTTCAAAAGTGCCTAGGTCCCATTTTCAAAACTGACTGTCAGGAATGTAGGTACCTCAATCTCAATGAAAGTCAATGGAATTTCAGCTCCTCTGTAACAGATTTTCAAAGGTATTTGTAAAAAGAACAGGAGTACTTGTGGCACCTTAATAATAAATATAATAAATAATAATAAATAATAATAATGCTCTAATAAATTTGTTAGTCTCTAAGGTGCCACAAGTACTCCTGTTCTTCTTTTTGGGACATTTATAAACCTCCAGCACCCATCTAGAAGGTTTACATGTCCAGAAAGAAGATGGAGCAATTAGAAAACATGGATACATGTGCTCATACAACGTGCTTCTCTAGTTGTTGTTTTAGTCTTGTAAAATGTAGATGCATAAAGGAGCTGTAACGCCCCTGACTGGCACTTACTTAGCAAATTGGTATAGATTTCTCTCGGACCTTGGCTGCATTACAGAGATCACATTTTCACTTAGATAAACTGTTCTTGTAGTGTCTTTAATGTATTGGGCACATGCAGCAGGCTTTCCTTCCTTCTGCAGCTCGAATACAGATAATCTCTTTCCACCTATTGTTTTATCAAAAATATTTATAGCTACCACTGCAAGGAAAATTTCACTCTTCGTTTATGTTTGTGTTCCCTTATGTCCCTCTGGTTGTATCTCAGTTTCGGGGCTACACAATTTTTTTATTTACTGGTGGTAGTGTTGTTTTTTTTATAATCTCTTCAAGGTTCCAATGCCATAGAGAAATTAATAGCTGTGAGTGTCCCAAAATGTCACATGAATATTTGCTATATTCTTTTGTTTGCTTTATTTAAAAAGAAAGAGGGGGGAAAAAGCAAATCTGTGCGCACACATTTCAGATCTCTAGGCACTGTGGTAGTACAAATAAATAATAACCCCATCAGTTAAACAGAGGCAGGTACACAATTTCCAGTATTTTGGATGTTATTGGCAGGGTTACCAGTCAGCCAGTGCTACTACCCTGCCATGCAACGAAACTTACCAGGACAGAACCTTACCTGTGAGACCCATGGAACTGCCCTACAGTTCCCTGGAAGAAACAAAGCATTTGATTCACCCTGTGCAACATTTGTAGAAGCAATTACTTGCTACTCCCCTCAAAAATCAGAAGTAAAATGCGAATATTAAGGGTCCCTACATTAAGAGAGAAGAATTCTCACATCTCCTCTACAAGCCCACAAGCAGCGTCCATGAAAACTGTAGTTCACAAGTTCCACTGAGACTAGCAGCATTGCATTCATAGGTTCCAGTATTGCAATTGGTTCTGCACAGGTGAGTCTATCCTAGCAGATCCTAGGGGATCCATGGGAGTCTAGAAACTTGTCCTAGATAGCCAATGTGGCAGCCTTCCCCTCCCCAACTCTACTGGAGTTGTGTCACCAGGATTCCCCTCTTTTCTCTCCTGCACCCCATGCCACGGCTTTCCCCAGAAGGAAACAGATCAGTGAAGATGTTAGTACAGGCGGGTGGAGGGGCAATCTGTACATGGAGAACCTTATCGGGACTCAGGAGTATAAAAGGGAATAAGTAGTACACACAGATGTGTGTAAAAATTATTACTTTATAGTTTTAATAGAGAAGAAACTAGGAGGGTTCTGTAGAGGCTATTCTAAAAACACTTAAAATTTAATAGAGGACAATATCCTTTCCTTAGTGTTTTTTTTTGCTTTTGTTCAGAATCCTATATAATTCTATAGGAGGGATATAATTCTTTATGAAATGTAGGATTCTTAAAGAAAAACCCACTATAGAAATTATAATCTATTAAATTCTGTAGGGTTTCACGTCCAGGATTTTAGTAGTCTGTTTTATCAGCATTACAGATGTCACTGCTTTTAAGTTGTTTTCTTTTTAAGCTACTACACAGGTTTATCTGAATGTTGTGACCGTTGTTTTCAATCAGCAATTTAGAATTTCAGGCATAACGGGAATGATATGCAACATTTATCTGATATCTCCATTTACAAGATCCTCTTTAGTTAATCTAAGAATTAAGTATCCGGTAAAAGGATTAAAAAAACAAGCGTATACATGTTCACTAGCTTATTATATTATCCTAGGACCCACACAGGTATTATGGGAAGCAGAGCGTTATCACATGACAGCATTTTCATTTCTGAGCCCGTGCAAGAGCCTGCTAGGCCCGTACGAGTGTTTTCTCAGGAAAACGTTTCCGATCGGATTAGAGCTTTGCAGGTAACACAAGACGTTCTTTTATAATATTAGAAATTTAGTTTCTTTCAAACTTTACTTTTTAGAATTGTCTATAACTGAACATTTGGTTTCTGCTAAATAACAATAATTACATTAGTGCGGTGGTTCTCAAACTGTGGGTCGGGACCCCCTTTGAAAGGGGTCACGAGGACTGGCTTATACTTGCTGGGACCCGGGGCTGAAGTCCGAGCAGGGCTCAGGTTACAGGACCCCCGACTAGGGGCTGAAGTCCTTGAGCTTCAGCTTTGGCCCCCCGGCCCAGAGCGGTGGGGCTTGGACTTTGTCCTCCATCCCCCCGGGACAGTGGAGCTTGGGCAGTCTCATGCTTCGGTCCCCCCTCCTGGGGTCGTGAGGTAAATTTTGTTGTCAGAAGGGGGTCACGGTGCAATGAACTTTGAGAAACCCTGCATTAGTGCATAATTTGTTAATCCAACAACATTACTATATCTTGATTCAATCTAAATTAGAGTGATAAGGTATATGAGCTGTTTGGTACCCAGGGAGAACCTGAAATGGAGGTGCTCTATGCTCTGGCTCATTAAGTTGTATCTTGTTGTGTAGAGTTAAAATCAAAATAAATCATTGGAGTGGACAGAGTCAGATAATGTGGGAAAAAACATTCAAAATGTACTTCCATGTCATATTGCAGTTGAAACTCCAACATAGCATGAAACTGGGGCCGCCTCCTCCATTTGGAATTCATGCAAAGCGGATAGATGATGCTGGGACTAGCTCTGAAGATGATGGGTTACCCAGGAGTCCTCCAGAAATATCTTTGCTACATGAAATTCTAAGTTCCAGCACAGCAACAAGGGTGAGTAGATTGTGATATTGACAATGTCAACACTTACTGGACCAGACTTTCCTATTTGAGCATCCTTTTTTGTGTGAAAGGGCAGGATAAATGACTTAGTTTGCTGTCCTTCATCAAGTTTTATCTCTCTTCATCAGAACTGGTTGGACTTCTTCCAATATCTATGCATAAAACCATATTGGTGATAGATTGTCAGCTGCAGTAACTCCTGGAGGAATGTTTGTGTCCCTCTTCTCTTTTGATTGTGGTTATGTACCAGTTATGTGTATTGGGTTATTGTAGCCAGCCACTATAGCAATCCAGAGAAAGAGAGCTAAAAAATCAGTAGTCTCTTCAGAATCAGTCAATAAAAGCAGAGCTCTCTCACTCTTAACACTGTGTCCTCCAGCCTGGGAAGAAGAAACTTTCAAGAATTTGTAATTATTTTTAAAATGTAATTTTGCTATGCAGTATTTAATGAAGCCTTCATTCTTTTCCTGTGTCTCTTATGTTTTATGTTTGCAAGGTCCTCTCTAATTCTTAGAACTTGGTAGCAGTACTGGACTGTAGCTTAGATCGTCAGTGTCTGTGTGTGCTATGTGTAGATGTTTTCTGTTAGTAACCATCTCATTTGTCATCTTTTACTGAATCTCTTCCTCATTCCATCCCACAGTTCTCTGACTCTCACAAGCACCCTAGCTCTTTGAGTTTAGCTGGAACAGGCAGTGAAGAAGAAGAACAGGTAACTTCCACCAAATATATTAAGAAGCAAGCAACATATATATGAGTCTTTTAAGGAAATTTAAGGCATAAATATGTTACTTTGTTGTCTGTTTGCTGCAAGAACAACCTTTTGTATATGTTATGCCTGTTTGCTTTTTTTAATGCTTGTCCTGCTAACATAAAATGTTACAATTCTTTATCAACAGAATTCTCTAATGCCAAATAATTCTTGATGATGATAAAAAGTCAAAAAGAGAACATACAAGTGCATTTGAACACCTAAAACGCAGGAATTCTGCAGAGGATTTAATAAAATTCCCGACTGCCCTAATCTATGGTGTTAGTTCATGATCAGGATTTATTAATGACTTCTGGACATGAATTTTAGACAGTGACTTTCCCCTTTTTATGCTGAAAGATCTTGTATGTTGTGAAGGCTATTTGTTTTAAAAGAATTCCCCATGCTGTAATACTGAGGGATAATAATAGTAATGGTGGTGGTGGTGAGGGTGATGATAATTAATAATTAAAGACCCCTTCTGGTATATCGCCCATCTCAAAATCTCAAAGCACTTTACAAACATGAATGAATTTAGCCACCAAACACATAGATAAACTTAGCCTGTGAGACTGGTATCATTATCCTCATTTTACAGATGAGGAAACTGAGACAAAGAGAGCTAAATGAGGTGCCCAAACAGAGGAAGTCTGTTGCACAGCCATGAATAAAACCCAGATCCTCTTAGTCCCAGTCCCCTGCTTTGACTACAGAACCACCCCATTCTCTTACATTGGTGCAGTAACACTTGGCCTGGTAATAGTGATTAGCGTTGCTACTTGGGAGACCTGGGTTCAGTCTTTAGTCGGTATCTCTCTACCTGACACAGCATGAGCTGGGAATTCTTCTGTAACGACATTTGCAGTCCTTGAGGAGAAGTGAATAGATGCCTTTCTTCAATCAGCACTAAATCATTCTGGTTGATTGAAAAGTGGTTTTGACAGGTTCTGAAGAGTCTCAATTAGTCCTCCTCAGCTGCATTATGGTGGCTGCAATGCGGGGGGTAAAGCGAGGAGCATTTTTGAGATGTGGGGGAGGGAATTGCAAAGGAAAAATAAAATTGTTTTATTTCTATTATTTGTTTATTTCAGTTCTAAATTGACAGTTATGTGATAATCATGCAAAATATACTTTTAAATCCCATTGAGATGACACAGGCTGCTGGCATCTTTTCCTCTTCACTATATATTTCACATAAAACTATTTGAAATGCTCCTTGTTACTGGGCAAAGTGAAATTTTAACCCATTTTAGAAAAAAAGGAAATAACACTTTTTTTTTTCTGAAAACAGGTGTAAATTCTTTGTAAATGTGTTTTTGCCAATACAGGATATACCCAGAAAGCGGCACGGTGCGAATGCATTCCTGCCATGGCAGGCTTTAGCTACAGCTTCTAAGAGATTGGGCTTCTTTAGGAGAGGGGAGGAGACACATCACCCCAGTGACAGTGCAAGACCTCCCTCCTGGGCTATGGGAGGGCACATGCTGGGCAGCATGACCTGCTACACCTTGAAAAAGATGTTGCCAGAGTCCTCCTCTCCCCATCCACAACAGCACAGCTTTGTTGGTTTGAAGAGGGAAGATGGTGTTGTGGCCTTACCTCCACTGGATACCCCCACTCTGGGGCTGGCTCCCCTGCAATGGCCACATGCCCTGTTCTCACCAGTGCAGCCAGCTGAATGATGGTTGTCCCCTACCAGTGTGCACTGCTTGGGAAGGGCTTTCTCAACCTTCTCCCCCTCTTGTACACATGCACAAGGCCAGCCATAACCTGACGTACAGTCTCTGCAGCAAATATACATCTGACACTCAATTTGAATGCTGTATTTTAAGTGAAGTGACAGAAACTGTATTCTTTAGTTTTCTAATCTAATGATCAGTGTTAGTATTACCTGAAGTTTGAGCTCCAAGTGATCAAGGAGAAAGGACATTGGGCATTCATGTCAGTCCTTCAGGTGAGCAAATAGAATAGAATTAGAATTAATGGAGATATCCCATCTCCTAGAACTGGAAGGGACCTTGAAAGGTCATTGAGTCCAGCCCCCTGCCTTCACTAGCAGGACCAAGTACTGATTTTGCCCCAGATCCCTAAGTGGCCCCCTCAAGGATTGAACTCACAACCCTGGGTTTAGCAGGCCAATGCTCAAATCACTGAGCTATCCCTCCCCCCAATACTTTGCCTTTATCAAGGAGCTGAAATGTCAATGTATTCACTGTAAGGTACTAATGTGTAATGTACCCATGTATCATTGTTACACATTAGTCATGTTTAAATAGCAAATTGCAGATATCTTAGAGAAAACTTCAGTCCAAATTAGTTAAAACATCCCTTAGCTGGCATGATTGAATTATACGCCCTCCCCCCCGCCCTTTTTTTTTTTTAAATATAGAATGATTAGAGATCCAGCTTTCACTGAAGTCTGTGGGAGTTTTTCCATTGATTTCAATAGGAGCAGAAACAGATCCTTTATATACAAAAGAATACATGTTTGGCTGCAGTGCATAAAGCAGTTTTTTGGCACATTGGATACAAATGTTGATTTTTCTCCATAAGCAAAATAAATATTTCACGGCTCTTATTTGAGAGAAAATATCTATATCTGTCAGCAGCCCCACAGTACTTGGATAGCAGCACAAAGCAACATGAAGGGAAAAACTGCAATAAGGGAATATATTTGAGTTTCAAGCTGTCACAGGATTACTATAAACAGTGATAAGAGATCATTTTAAAGTTATGACTGATACCTTGGCAATATCCTTTTTTTTTTTCTTATTTTGAAGAATTTAATTATTGAAAGAGAAAAATCACTTTTAAAAATTCATTTTGTAAGATGATCTTAATTTCATACCTGAGTGGGAATTGAGAATTATGCATAAACCTTGGGATTTACACATTACATTTATGGAAGGCTGAAAAGTTGAACTCCTCTGGCAGGAAAGTACCATATCCTAAAGATACCAAGAGTATTATTTCTGGATGGATTGTTGTACTGGTTGGAAGTTCCAGGCTTGAGCAAGCCATGATATTTTATTTTGGGGTGGGGTGGGGAGGAATGAAATATTCTGTTTGTGGTTAAAAACGTCACAGATTTTCCAAATGGAAATAAACATGCAAGTAGGTTAAATATTGGGGACACCAACCTTTGACATTGTTTTCTTAAAGAGAGGTTGTAGGATTGGAAAGAGATGTGGCCCTGTATGACTGGAAAGCAGAAGGGTTCTAGCCCTGTAGGTTTGTGGGTAGGAGTCAGAAAGGGAGCTGTCTCAGGAGGATTGGCCTTTGAAGTTTTTCCTAATTTCCTTTCTCAGATGTGTTGACACTTTTTTCATTTGTTTTAGGTCTGCTATTTAACGGTGACACATTCTTTTCCAATAGACTGGATATTGCAATCTTCTAGCTGTTAAAATGCAAAACTGCTATCACAGTATTTCATGCGCAAAAGCTAGTAATTGCAGTTCAACTGAAATAAAAGTAAAAAAAACCCCAAACCCCAGTAAATAAGTTTTTTCTCTGTAAAATTGCTATTTTCATTGCTTGGTTTCATTGTTTGATGTTATCTTTGGGATTTTTTTTTTTTAGGTCACTTCAGGTCCTTCTTCTAGGCCCCGCTCTACAGAAGGCCAACTATTCCCTAGGCATGCAAGTGCTAAAACTATATCTCCCCGAACATCTGACAGCAGCATCTCGCCTGCAGCTGATTTTGACACTCCGCCTGAATTCTCCACTTGCTTAGATAATTCTGCTGCTAAACACAAGCTTTTAATAAAACCACGGAACCAGAGATCTAGTAAAATGAGAAGACGTCCTTCGGTAATTGTAAAAATAAACAGAGAACTCAGCACTGACTTTAAACTACACATTCTTACTTGACTTGCCATTCTTATTTCTGCCTCTATAAGCATTTATTAAGTAGTGCCAGAGCTGTGAGTGGATATTTCATTGCTTTCTAATCACTAATGTTTAAGCATTGTGTATGCATCTGGAATAGAACCTCTAAGAGCAATGTGTAAGCTGCACGCTGCGAGAGGGGATTACTTGTTAATTCTCTTGATATAAGGATTTATGGCTACATTTCATTTCTTCTTAAAGTTACCATGAGGTGTTATTTCAGTGTTTAACAGTGATGATAAAGTTGAGGCTCTACTAGCATTTGTTACTCATTTTTTAAAAACCAGAGCATAACTTGATTGTAACATATTTTTCTGGATGGAAATTTGGTCTGTCAAACCTGACCCTTAGAAAGAATTTTGTTATTGGGCTTTAAAAAAATCCCCAAGGCAACAGGGACATTTTTAACTTTCTAAAGTCACATAAATAAGAGATCACATGGCCAAGAGTTGGAGCCAAGTTCTGGTTCCTGGGAACATCGTGCATTCTAATCCCCCTTACACAACTATCCGATCACTTTATCCTTATGTGGCTTTACCAGCAAAGGTGGAAAATTGAGCAAAAAATATGCCCTCCCAAAAAAACATTTTTTGTATCTCAGTGAAGTTTTTCTGAGTAAAAAAGACAGCCATTTTAGAATACATTTTTCTAACTCTGTCTCAAATCTTGATTTTTTTTAATTAAAATTGTACAGGCTCTTAATACATTATTTGCATTAGTGCGTCTGGATATTTTGAACCTCTTATTAAAAAAATTGTCTTGTTTAAAGACATAAATATAATTTTCCCCCAACTATGATGTCAAGAGGATTTGTTATTTTTTCAAAACCAGTGAGCAACTTTTGTGCTTGGGAAAGCAGTCTTGAGCTATGCATAGTGACAATGCAGGCTGTATCAGAGAAGCATGAAAAGCAGCAGTGGAAAAGGCTATCTAATCCATTCCTTTCTGCCAGTGCAGGAGTGTTGCCAGTATATTCACTATTGCTTTGTCCAGTCCTGTCTTAAATAACCAAAGTGATAAAGCCTCCATGATTTCCCTTGGAAAGCTTTTGCACTGTTTAATAGATCTTTCCACTAGTAATTTTTTCCTCATACAATTTTGCCGGAGTACTTCTGTCCTGATCTACATCCTGTTTTTATATTCCTGGACCTTTATTTGGCATAGACTACATCTTATACTTAATTAGCATGGTAACTTTGTTGTTTGCAAAACTGGGAGTAGGATGAGACATAAGTCACTTTAGAATGCAAGCTTTGTATTCCTCAGGGTACATCTACACTACAGCGGGGAGTCGATTTAAGATACGCAAATTCAGCTACGTGAATAGCGTAGCTGAATTCGACGTATTACAGCCGACTTACCCCGTTGTGAGGACGGCGGCAAAATCGACTTCTGCCGCTTTTTGTCGGCGGCGCTTACTACCACCTCCGCTGGTGGAGTTAGAGCGCCGATTCGGGGATCGATTGTCGCGTCCCAACGGGACGCGATAAATCGATCCCCGAGAGGTCGATTTCTACCCGCCGATTCAGGCGGGTAGTATAGACCAGGCCTCAGATTAGTACCTACATCTAAAATATGGCTTTACACAATAGACTACAGTGATTCAGTAAGATAACAACGGCACTGTATGAAAATGGATATTCCACAGGTTAATAAAATGCTTTGAAATAATCCTGTATATTCAGCCAATTCTAAGTACATATTTACAAAAGCTTACCTTATGTGTTATCAAAAGACCTCCCAAATAAATAAATGCTTTATAAGCTTTCGTGAAATATTTTTAACTCTTGAAAGAAAACAGAAGCTACAAAAGATTGGAAGGGTGTGTCACAATTTGACTAAAGATAAGAAGACCATCTGCTGTACATTATCATATTTAATACTTTTATTAGTCCCTTTGCATAGACTTGCCATTCCAAGGTCAGGTCTTACAAAGAAGGGTTTTTGTGATGTGTTATAGCATGATGGAGCTGTTCTTTGCCACTGGAGCACCACAATGTAGCCAAATTGCACTGGTGAATCCAGCCCCGAAAACTTGTCTTCAGAGTCCTACAGCTCCAGCTTTGCTGGATATTGGCTACAGATACAAAGGCATCAAAGAGGTTAATTATGTAGGGGCAGGAAATGACGTCTTAATTTGATTTCTTGATCGTTTGGTTAGAAAATTATTACACATGTATGTAATACAGCTTGCTAAGCATAATACGATGAAATCAGCATATAGTACATAAATATAAACTAATTAGCTATGTGTGTTCAAGACAGGGACTGTTTTCCTCTCTGTTTGGAAAGCAGTTGCCAGACTGTGGGCTCTGCCACAGTCTAAACAATAAATGAAAGTGTGTGAAGTTATAAAGAAATAATAAAATCTTAATAATTGTTTGCTGTTTGTAGCGGACCCACTCAGAGTCTCTGAATGACTTGAGCTGCACCCCAGAAGAAGAGGAGCACGATGGAAGAGAGATGCTGACAGACTTGACATGTGAAGTCTTCACCACCAGCCTTCAGAAATTGACAAACAGCACAGCTGTGACAAGTGACGTGGCCTCCTGGCAGAGACCTGAAATGCCTAAAGACTTTCCCCATGGCTCGAGACACAGAGACGAAAGGCCTCCCACACGGCAGTTCACTTCTGAGTCTGCCATTGTACAGGAAGTCTCGTTACATGAGAATAATCCTGACAGCTGCCAAACTACACTGGAATTAACACATTCTGAGTCAGATTATCCTTCTTCTTTAGAGCCTAAAGAAAACGTAATCACCCTGTATCCCCCTCCAGATAGAGAAGCACAAAGGGAAAAAGAGCCCCCTGGAACACTAAGTGTGTCCACCGGGAACGTATGTGATGTGTCAGTTAATACTTTAAATCAAGAAAATAAACAGTTTGTTAATGGATCTTCAGTGAATAACCTGCTCTCTGAAGAGTATACTTCAACCAATACTGGCAGTTTTTCTTGTGTGGGAGGGCCAGAAAAAAATGTACAGAAGGATGGTCAGATACCCATGGCAACTTCCTGTAATAAGGAAACAAAGGAGTCTGCAGCATTGCCAGCTTCCAGCAAGCAGTTACCTGAAGGGTCTTCTCAGCTCTCAGACTCACCCTGTGTTTCCTCTGATATCCCACAGCCTGCTTTGTCATCACAGCTGGGGTCATCTGCTTCCTGGTCTCTGGAGCAAACTACGCCCACTCAAGAACTAGCTGCATCTGACAAGGAAAACAATCAGTCCCTGGGACACAGGGAGGCAATTTTGGGGGAAAAAACGGAGAAAGCTGTCAATGAACTCAGCACCTTGCGAAAATTTTCAGTGTCATCAGCACGGGAGAGACCAGGGGCTGGCAGCCTCCACCTGAAAGAAAACTCAGAATGTGAAAGTCCATTAAATACCAAATTCCCCCTGTCAAAAACCAAGCTCTCCTCAAGAAATGAGAAGTTGAAAGAGGATGTGCAGGTGGGCTCGGATCTACAGGAGGAAAAAAATAGCATTAAAAAGCAGGTGTCGCTGGCAGATTCTGACTCTGAGGTCACGGGCAAAGCAGCAGACACAATGGTGTCTGGCTGTGTTTCTCAGGCCATTGATGCAATTCCAGTGGTATCCCAGTGCCAACCAGGCAGTGAAGATAAAAGTCCTTTTCAAGTAAAGCTTAGGTCCACTTCACTGTCCTTGAAATACAGAGACAGCTCTTCACCAGAATCAAAGGGGTTTAAAAGATACAGTGCAGAAATTAATTTTGAAAAAGAGGGATTGGCATCACTTCTAAAAGGTGAAAAGGCACAGATCAAAAAATCAGCTGATGTAAATATCAATGGCTCTGTGAATGACAACATAAAATCTAAAACAAAGTCCTCTGAACAGCTTAGCACAAAACCTCCATTGCCTAGAAAGCCTGTTTTGCAAAATGTAACTAATGCAAACAGTAACATGGAAAAGCAGGAAAAAGTCACAAAATCTCCTGAATCCAGAAGTAAAGACAGAGACTTGGAGAAAAAATCATGTCCTTCAAAAGTGCCTGGTAAGACTTCTGATACTTTATATAGTTGTCTAAGCTCATTTGAATTCAGAGAGGGGGTTTTTATGGTCTTGAAAGGTATACTTCTCTTTGAAACAATGAAGATGACTTCTAGCAGTAACACATTCCTTCCATTTGTTCCTTTGTACAGTTTACTAATCTGTTTGTCAAAGCAGAAGCATTGTATACATGCAGCTGCAGTTTAATAGAAATGAAATGTTGCAACAAAAAATGAGAAATTAAACCTCTACTACTTCTCAGAGGGAAACAGGGAATGATATCAGCAAAGTAATGTTTCAAAATCATTTGAGCTGATCATATCTTTTTGACTTAATGGAAGCCATGCGAGATATTCTGCAAGTTCAGTCTGGAGCAGCGTCCCAGCTGTGCTAATGAAAAGTTACACAGTGAAGTGGTATTTTCTTTTCTAGTTCCAAACACTCGCTTTCCTGGTGGTCATTGATAATGACTTAGGCCCAGGTCCTCAACTGTATTTTAGATGCCTAACTCCAGTGAAATACCTTCGAGGATCTGACCATTAGGCTCTGATCCTGCAACTGGGTCGCCATAAGCCCAGGAGTCCACCCACACAGAGGCAACTGCAGGAATGGAGCCTTAATAAGAAATAGTGAAGCTTTTTGTAATGGCCAGGGTACTGGAAGTGTAGGGTTGCCAACCCTCCAGGATTGGCCTGGAGTCTCCAGGAATTAAAGATTCATCTTTAATTAAAGATTATGTCATGATTAAATCTCCAGGAATATGTCCAACCAAAATTGACAACCCCATGGAAGAGCCATGCTCTGATCCACAAATCTATTTAAAAGAAAGTCCAAAGGGGTTAGGACACTGTGCAATATGGGAGAATTTTTCAAAATCATTTCTTATACCAGAGCAAGATGAAAATATGACCATGAATACCCTACCTGCCACAGTCTGGTTTCTCACTGAGATTTCTCTGGTAAGGTAACAGGAAGTCTAATAGAATTGTTGCACGTTTTGAATCTGTGTATTTTAAAGTTTAGCAATATTTTTGATATTGACTCTTAAAAAGTAACTAGAGATTTTCATGACCAGATTTGTTGAAGTACAGAGATAGGTCCAAGTCTATATCTGAATGTAACTTCCCCAGTTCAGTGCTATTTGGACTTTGTGGTGGTGTTTGGCCGAGTATAGAAAGACCTGAGACCCAAATCACCTACTGGCCAAAGTTTAGGTGTATGTGACCAGAACAGATGTAGTACTGTGGTCCAAATCTACTAAAGAGCTGATTTCTCCTAGGTTTAGAACAGGGGTGGGCAAACTTTTTGGCCTGAGGGCCACATCGAGTTTCAGATATTGTATGGAGGGCCGGTTATGGGAGGCTGTGCCTCCCCAAACAGCCAGGCATGGCCCAGCCCCCGCCCCCCCTGCTTCTCGCCCCCTGACAGCCCCCCCCCCCCTCGGGCCTCCTGCCCCATCCACACACCCCTGCTCCCTGTCCCGACTGCCCCCAGAATCCCCACCCCTGACTGCCCCCCACTGCCCCATCCAACCCCTCCTCTCATTCCTGACTGCCACCCCCACGAGACCCCTGCCCCATCCAACCCCCCCTCCTTCCTGACTGCCCGCCGGGACCCCTGCACCCATTCAACCCCCCCATTCCCCGCCCCCTGACCGCCCCAACCCCTATCCACATCCCTGCCCCCTAACCACCACCCTGAACTCCCCCGCCCTCTATCCAACCCCACCTGCTCCCTGCCCCATTACTGCGCTGCCTGGAGCACCGGTGGCTGGCAGCGCTACAGCCACGCCTCTCGGCTGGAGCCAGACACGCCACCGCATAGTACAGAGCACCGGGTCAGGCCCCGGCTCTGCAGATGCGCTGCCCAGACACCCAGAGCATTGCACCGGCAGCGGGGTGAGGCTGATGGGGAGAGCCCGGGGGCTAGCCTCCCGGGCCAGGAGCTCGGAGGCCAGGCAGGAGGGTCCCGCAGGCCGGATGTGGTCCGCAGGCCATAGTTTGCCCACATCTGGTTTAGAATGAATAAGGTTTCTGTATTAAAACAAACAAAACCCCCACAACCAACAGACATTTTTAACATTCTTTTGTAAGCATATTTTAGAATACATAAAAAATTGTCGCCTGACGTGACATACAGCCACATTCAATCTGGTTATATTTAACACTCCTCTTTTTATCGGAAACCCAGGGTTTGCTAGTGACAATTTTGTAACATTTCATTGCCATTGCAGTAAAATGATAAATAATCTTACTGGAAAACTTGCAGAAAACTTTACTGGCTGCTCTTTAGTTATAGGGGCATTGACACTTTGAAAATCACACCTCTTTCTGAAAATGTTATGCTTACTATAGGTGTTTGCAACTAAAAGGACTGTAAATGAAAGAAGTTAAAAGGAAAAATTGTTTGAATTGGTTCAGATCTTCCACTGTTGTAAATCAGTGTGGTTCTGTTGACTTCCAGGGAGCTGTGCTGATTTATACCAGCTGAGAATCTGGCCCAGTGTGTTTACTTTGTGTATTTGACAGCCCTTTGTGTACCATCCCGTTTCATGGCTTTGTTGAATGGCCTTTGTACTTCCTATGTCATGTGCTATTCTACTGACCACATTCTCAGGCAGCACTGGGGATGTGGGGGAGAGCTCAAGTGCTCGCTCTTCCCCAGTAAAGAGCTGCTGCTGTTTCTCCATTTGGAGCCAGGACGGTGTCTCCTTTTCCCAGGACCCCGGCACTGAGCCAGGAAGCAAGAGCAGCTGGGAGGACTGCCATAGTGGTCCCCATCTTCCCTCTCCAGGCTCCTGCACCAAGCTGGGGAGAGATGAAAGCTACGGGATAGGGGAGGGTATACCTACCAGATTCCTCACTCCCCAGACCCCGGTAGTGTGCCAGGAAGCAATGGGAACCTGGTGGGGAAGCTGGAGGTGGGGAGGTTCCCTGGAGTTGTTCTGCAGTTCCTGAAGTTGGGAGACCTTACCTCATTGCTGCTTAGGAGGCTGGCAAGCAAGCTTGAGTGTGTGGCTAGGGATGGGGGTGGGGACAGACACATTTAGCAATGCTGCTCTCAGATCTGTCTTCTCTTCCTTGCTGAGAAGGCCTTGATGGACATTAGCATGGAAACAGAAAAACCCTTATCGAATATTTTTACTGGCTTCTTTAAAAAAAGTCATATAGTTGAAAAGCGTCTGTCCGAGCACCAGTTAAAAAATCCGCCAGTACAAAAAAATTCAAGTTAACCACGTTCATTTAACAGGAATGAACTGCTGTTGTTGGACCTGCCGGATAGTGATTCCAAAAGTAACATTCTGCAGGTGCAAACAAGCCTTTCGGGGTATGGATGACTCAGACCTCTGGAAGACTCGTCCTTCTTTTTAACAGGGATATTGAAGGAGGTTTACTAATTGTCTAGTATGCTCAGCACATTATTTATTTATGGTCTCCCATAAACTCTTTTGAAAGGCTTTATCATTGCTTGCTCACTGTAAACAAGACTGGAATAGTCGGCCTAGGGTTACAGGCGTATTTAGTATAAGATATGAAATACTGATACAAGAACCCTGGACCATTTCATAACTGTATGAAACCTACTAAGCATATAAAAGAAGCCGTCATGCTATTTTCTCTGTATTCACTGAATAGCTGTGGGGGAAGGGAATGTTGATTCTGTCATTTTAGCATGAGCTAACTAGGGACATGGTTAGTTTAAATATGGAACAGACTGCTCCATATTGACCTGAGGTCTATAGTATCTCATTGTGGACCTTTCTGCTTAGAAATCTGATCATGGCACTGTTTGTCCTGGTATTGCTTATCATGTGACACTGGGTTGGCAACATGTGCTTGTGGATATGTCTTCTTCAGTACCATATGCAGGCTGTGCCCATTCTCATTAAATACCCAGAGCTGGCTGGCTTTGGAAAGGACATTATGCAGCACCCACTGAAGGGGTGTAGCAGCAGGTGTGCTCCCCCAATGCTCCGAGAAGCTTCTGGGGCAGTGCACTACTGCACCAACCACAGTGCTGTTCACAGCTTAAAAGGCATGGCTGAGCTCTGGCCCCCGTGGTAGCCAATGAGAACAAATTAATTGGTGGAGCAGTGTGCTGACCAGTACTGCTAACTGATGACATAGTCTTCAGTTATTTTATACTGTAAAAAAGGCCTGCCCTCTACTCTCACTAACATAGGAGTACATGCAAATTCATCATTCTGCTTAGCCACTGGCAGAGACAATTCAAAGAGCTGCTATCAAACCCCTCCAGAACGTAGCTCTTCAAAGGAATGTGTGGCTAGATCAGGGGTCGGCAACGTTGGCACGCGGCTCGCCAGGGNCTGCTGTACATGAAATGTGAACTGCGCCTCATCATAATGATTCAGCATAATTAGACCAGCACTCTCTTGCAGTCCAGCCGTGTCTCATCAGCAGCCACGGCTTTTTGAAAGGTCTAATGAACTTAAAGGATGGAAGTGGCTAGTTGCCAGCACTAGCAGAGGTTTGGATGCAATGCAGTGTCAAGTGGGAAACAGCAAAGCTGATGGCCCTGCATACCTGGGAATAGATTGTGTCCATCTAGCCCAGGGGTCGGCAACGTTTGCACGCGGCTCGCCAGGGTAAGCACCCTGGCGGGCCGGGCCAGTTTTATTTACCTGCTGATGCGGCAGGTTCAGCCGATCGCGGCCCCCACTGGCCGCGGTTCGCCGTCCCGGGCCAATGGGGGCGGCGAGAAGCCACGGCCAGCACATCGCTCGCCCGCGCCGCTTCTCGCCACCCCCATTGGCCCGGGACGGCAAACCGCGGCCAGTGGGGGCCGCGATCGGCTGAACCTGCCGCATCAGCAGGTAAATAAAACTGGCCCGGCCCGCCAGGGTGCTTACCCTGGCGAGCCGCGTGCAAACGTTGCCGACCCCTGGGCTAGATGGACACAATCTATTCCCAGGTATGCAGGGCCATCAGCTTTGCTGTTTCCCACTTGACACTGCATTGCATCCAAACCTCTGCTAGTGCTGGCAACTAGCCACTTCCATCCTTTAAGTTCATTAGACCTTTCAAAAAGCCGTGGCTGCTGATGAGACACGGCTGGACTGGAAGAGAGTGCTGGTCTAATTATGCTGAATCATTATGATGAGGCGCAGTTCACATTTCATGTACAGCAGTTTGGAGAGAGTAAGATTGCTATGGTCAGTGTTTACAACAGCAACTTAGTCCCTTCCATTCCATTTAATCTCTAGATTTTTCCAGTTACCTAGAGAACTGGTATTAAAGTGTTTGTTAAGGTTGGTGGCATGCTGACTCCACACCCAAACATAGCCAGCAGTCCAGGTGACTAGAAAGGCCTATGGAGATAGTTGGGGATGGCTAGGTGGCTGCGTGCCTTTAAATTGAACAGGAAACGTTTTAAAATAGTGTGATTGCTGTTGTCTTAGCTGGCCCTGGGGACCTCCAGGGCTAAAAGCGTGAGTCTTTGCAGCTTGAGCTAAAGAGCCATAGGTTGGGGCTCCATAGGTTGGGGCTGTAACAGATTCACATCCTATGTGGATCAGGTACAGAGTGGGACAAGTGACACACATTAACCGGTGGGTTACAAATAGCAAAACCTTAATTAGCCCTTGTGTGAATGCACATGTGAGGATGGCACAAGCAGACTTCTGCTGCCCATTGTGCTCCCCATCTCAGAAGTAGAAACAATGGAAGTCCCTGTGTTTAGGCACTGCACTCTCGGTGCACCCACAGAGGCACTATGCACTCCAAAAGAGAGAGGCAGAGGAATAGACAGGGTTATCCTCTTCTCATGCATACTGGCCAACAGAGCAGGGCAGGTGTACAGGGTTGGGAGCAGGCTGTATCATCCACAGACAGAATTCCTCTCTCCTTCGCAGAGCTGCCGTTCAGCTCTGCACTCCCAGCACCTGAATGCCTCTGTCAGGCCCTAACATAACATACATGTTGACTTAAAAATTACCAATACATTTTGAAAATACATAGTTGAAAATTCATCACCCGTCTTCACTTACCTTCCAAGACCTGAGTTCAAGGTTCTGATTTCCTCTGCCAGAGTCAAATCAGAGTTAAGAATCCAAGTTCTCTACTGTGATGACATCAGTTATTGCAAAGGGAACACAGAATCCTCAGTTGATTTTGGCAGCCAGGGCAAAGAGATTTTGAAATGTTTGGGTTTCAAATCTATTGGCTTGTCATTATTAAGTCAGGATGTGTTTTCCATTAGACTCTCATTTAGGATCTTCAACCATTTTTAACATCTTAACACCTTTTCTATCACCCACCAAGCACACTTAAAAGAAGTACTGTAGTTTATTTTTTCTCTATCTCACATGAATTGAATCAAATCTAAATAAACTTTTTGTTTATATGTTCATTTTAAGGGAGTCTAGATCCAAAAATTACTTGCGTTTGTTGTGACATTTCTTTTCTTTGCGGTAGGAAATAATCTCTCAGGTGCTTTGTTGGCTGGTTCTTGCTCACATGCTCAAAGTCTAACTCAGGGATCGGCAACCTTTGGCACACGGCTCACCAGGGTAAGCGCCCTGGCGGGCCGGGCTGGTTTGTTTAGCTGCCGCGTCCACAGGTTCGGCCGATCGCGGCTCCCACTGGCCGCGGTTCGCCGCTCCAGGCCAATGGGGGCAGCAGGAAGTGGCGCGGGCCGAGGGATGTGCTGGCCGCAGCTTCTCGCAGCCCCCATTGGCCTGGAGCCCCTCCCTCCCAGCAGTGTCTTCTATGTACAAGCTGGGCTCTGCCAGGTCCAGCGGCCCCTAGTGGCGGCCAGCAGCATCGCAGCCCATTTCTGTGGGAGAAAGGAAATTCTGCACGCACAATGTTAATTTCTGCAAAATTCTGGATTGCTCAGTGGTGCAGAATTCCCTCAGGAGAAAAGGCTTGCAAATGTGTTACCTCAAATATGTGATTTGTTTTAAATGTGCTATTTCCTTCTTTGGCACTGGAGTGTTCAGTGTCTCGGTTGCCAACCTCAAATCCTGAACTAGCTTCATTTCAGTGATTTTTTTTTTTTAATTTTATCTATAGGAGACCCAATACTGCAGGAACATCGCTCAAATAACTCCCATTAATGGAGTTCCACACACACAAGCCTTGTTAGTGGCCTATGACTTCACACAAGCTTGCAAAAACACTTAAGCATGTATATCGCTTTACATGTATGAGTATTAACCCACCAGGTCTTTAAAATCTAAACTTGCATGAGGGAAGTTATGCACATGCCTCAATATTTGCAAGGTCTGGGCCATCATTTGTAAAGTGATGAGGGATCCTTCAGAATGGCTGGCATGATATAAACATACAATGTATTCCCTTTTGTCTTTTGGGGTAAATCACTGTGCACAAACCTTAAAAACAACCCATCGCTGTAGGAGAACATTGTGTGTGCCTTTTGGATCCACTGAAAAGTTATAAAAATAAAAGTAATTGACTTTTGTATTGAGAAATTGTAGTAGGAGTGACATTCTAGAAAGGAATTCTAGGAAGGAGAGCAAAATAATATATTGTCCAGAAAATCCAGGCTTTGAAATTACAAGAAAAGTACTTCTTTCTGTCTTTCTGCATAAAAAAGACAATTTTTTTTATATCTAACTAGGATTGCATTAAAGCAATATATGTAGGAAGCTTACTATTCTTCAAAAGAAGTTGTCTTTCTAGTTGTCTCAGACAATTTTTTGGTAGGGCTGTTTTCCAAGAAAGCAGTAGACTTTTTGATGTAAAGGTAGCAGTTTTCTCTGTAATAAACTCTCTTGGCGATCTAGTATGGATCCAACCAAAACTTACAGCTCATGTTGCACAGCAGCTTAGAGAAAAAAGATGTCAGAGCTGCTTAGCAAAACCTTTCAGAGATGCTTAGTCTGATATGAAAGCATAGGGTGTGTACACTGAGAGAAACATATGGTATGTTAAAAAACAAAGGAAAATATGTAGGCTGAAATATCCTAAATGTCATATACGTTATAAAGCCTTTCTTAAAATAACTTGCTTATTTATGAATTAACAAAGAGAAAGTAACGTGGAATGAAATACGCATCCACAAATAGTATGTTATAAAACAATGATACAGTACGGTATATGTGGTTTTCCCTTCTCCCGCTCCCCCCCCCCAAAAAAAACCCATTTGCATTAGTTCTGAAAATATTTGCTTTTAAAAATATGCTTGGAATACATGACTTTGCTTGCATATTAAGGTCATGACTTTCAAAAAGGTCTCAAATTTAGTCTGACTTTGCACCTGCATGTTGTTGTGGTGATGAATAACTATAGACATATTTTACAGCCCTTAGATAAGTAAGCACCTCATTTTCAGATACTTAGACATCTCAGTGCTATAAAATACATCTGTAATTTTTTTTGTGCCTGCAAATATTTGTGGACACAAAAATGTGGGAGTAATATCTGAGGCTATCTCTGAAAAATTAAGCCTTACAGCTTCAGTTACTTTAACTTTTAGTGTTAGAGAAAATAATTTTCAAATATATGGCAAGTGATATAGGACTGCACATAGATAACAGTGGCCAATGATTATTTAATCATTTTCCTTTTCCACCTCTTACGTATGTGCAAAATCACCGAAGCGCAAATATGTCAACAACAAAAGTTCCTTTTGTATCTAAAGATTAGTTCTACAGGTTTAATCTTATTGTTCAAACAACTAGAGAGAAATACATTAAAGAATAACCTTCACACAATGGTATGCAGTCTGATCCTGCAGTCTTTATGCAGGCAAAATTCCCATTGCCAGATCAAGCCCCTGGTCTTGAAGGAAGAGAAATTCTGTTTGAGAAAAGTTTGAAAGCAGACTAAGACCTGCAATTTTGGCAGATAAAATGCCCCCTTCTAAGTGTGCTCTTGTAAAGCACTAGCAGAATTAAGGGATTCTCACCTCAATATACATGCGGCTGGCAGTACTTTTCCATTTATTGCCACATTTCCAAAATGAGGGCAAACTTCATTCAAGAGGAGGAAGGAAATACCATAGTTCTTTCAAAAACCTTATATCAAATTAGTTTTAAAGAAACAAATAAAAGATGCAGCCATGAGTGTGAACATATTCTGAATGACTGAATATGATTCTGAATCACTGCCCAGTACCCTTTATTACTTGACAAAGCTATTCAATAACTAATTATTTTTAAATATCTTAAATTATTTTTTCTACCCAGTGAAGCAAAAAGCAAAAGAATAGTACTTAGCATTAATATAATGTTTTTAATCCATAGATCTCAAAATGTAGTCCAAAGTTGGGTATCTTTAGCCCTATTTTACAGATGGGGAAACCAAGGCACAGGGAGGTTTCGTGGTATGCCCAATGGCACACAGCCCATGGAAGATCTAGGGAAAAAAACAAATCTTCTGACTTCCAATCCTGTATCCTGCTCACTGGACACCCCGTCTCTCTAAAAAGCAGAATACACAAGTCTTAGAACTCCTTGGTGTTCTTCCTGTGAGTAATAAGCAGAAACAACAATTGAATTGTGCTTAAGACTTGCTACCAAGTTTTACTGTAACTTGGCCTTAATTTTAAAAAAATTATTAACAAGGACTCTTGGTTCCACCCTGACTATCTGTATTCCCCAATCCTTTGACTTGCCATATCACAAGTCAGAAAAGCACATTGACAGCCCAGTGACTGAAAGAGATAAGAAAGAAAAGAGTTATTCAAGGTGAATTAGAAGGCCAATGAACTGAGGAAAAAGGTGAGAGAAATATTTATTTTGTGGATAGCCGCTCCATGCCATGGCTACTGGGCCTCCACTGCCCCTCAGAATCCCACGCTTTTAAAGGAGAGTCTCAAATACTCTTTAGACTGCTTCCTTGTCCTTCCTTCTCCCAGTTTCCATTCTTTGTTGTATCCACCCATTGTCTTTTATCACTTGCATAGACTGTAAGCTGTCTGGGACAGAGACTCTTTTATTATGTGTGTAGCCTGTCTAGCCATCCCTCCCTCCAATGGGGCCTCCATCCTTCACGGAAGCCTTTGGGAAACAGAAATAATAAATAATCAGATACATGTGTTATGCTGCCTGCAGTAGTTCTGCCAAACCTGTTTGTGGAAGAGGTAGTAAATCCTGCCCGGCTGTGTCTCATTTCTGAGATGACAGTACTATTCTACCTCTCTCTTTCCTGCCAGACTTGGTTTCTGTCATAGCAAAGACTATCATAAAAGCAAATGTACAGACTGGTTCGTTAAAACAGCCTCCTTCCCAAAGGATAAACAGATCAGCTATTGCTCCTAAGAATGCAACTGTCACAACTTTGCCATCCAGGGTCAGGTCCATACAGATTCAGATAATTTCTTTGAAAATAATTACAAAAAGCTGCTTGCCATTAGTACAAGAGTGCTCTCTTTCCATCTTTTGAGGTGATAGCTGCCCCTCTAACATGGCTGACAGGGACGTTGAGTTTTTCAACCTTGAAGAAGTATTATAAGAAGAACATAACTACTTGATGTCATCTTCTCCTATTTATTTATAAACATTATTATTATGGTAGCACCCTGTGATGGGGTGGAATAGACCCAGAGGCCCTCTGGTAGAGGCCTCAGGGTCCTGCGAAACCCTGTCCCAGTGAGGAGCCTAAGACAGTCTGCTGGCAGGGACCAGGGGAGCTGTGAAGGAGCTCCTGGCTGGCTGCTGGGACTGAGTAAGGACTGAGTCCAGGGAGGGCCACAAGAAGACAGTGACTTTAGGGAGGAAGCCCTGGGAGTACGGCCCCATACCAGGGCCAGGACAAGGTAAAGACTATATACCCCGGAAGGGGTTTGTTCTGGCTCAAAAAACAGACCGTGTGAGAGACTTGGCTGGAGGACTGAGTCACTGAAAAACCACCTGAGAAACCACTGACAGGGGTCACTGTAAACTAAACGATTGCAGACACACCTGACCAGAAGGGGGTGCTCATAAGAGATGGGTACCACCACATTACACACCCAAAGACACCAATGCATTACTGTTGTGCTAGGCACTGTTTACACTAATAACAAAAAACATGGTCCAAGTATATATGATGAGAGACAGTAGATGCCTACAGACAAACTAACAGGAGAACAAGGTAACAATGAGACTATTATGTTTAGCACAGTAAGCAGTGGTCACAACATGTCAGCTGCCTAGTCATTGTACAGTGTTTTGTAGGCATCACTTTAGAGGTGAGTTTTGAGGGCAGTTGAAGAAGGACAATAAGGTAATGTTGTGGTTTTTACAGAGAGTTTCTAGCACCCATAAGGAACAGTCCAGGAGAAAGTACAAAGGTGTTTGAGGGAATTCTGGCATCACTGGCAGCATTGAGGGAGAAGTCAAATGCTCAATATCCTATAAGAGATGTTAGATCAGAGACAAGTCACGAGGACCTTCAAAGGGAAGACAAGTAGTTTTTGTTTGATGCAGTGAGAGTCAGTGGAGGGATACAAAGGGCGGGGGGTGACATGGTTAGAGCGATGAGCTAGGAATGATCTTTGTATCAGAGTTTTGAATGGATTTAAGATGGCATTTTTCAAGGTCATAAAAGAGGAGGAAACAGTAGCGAGGAGTGAGATGAGGACCTAAATTAGTGTTTTAGTTGTGTGGACAGAGAGGAAGAGCGCTGATCTTAGAGGCGCTTGGCAGGAAGGAGCAGTAGGATTGAGACATGGCTTAGTCATATGTGTCTAGAAAGACAGCTGCCCAGTTTATGCACCTGAGTGAGAGAGAGGATGGTGGCAGTGTGCATGATTACTGAAGTAGGGGAAGGGAGAGGGCTCGGGTGGAAACCTTAAGAGCTCAGTTTTGGCCATATTGAGCATAAGTTGATGGATGGACATCCAACAGGAAATGCTGAAGAAACAGGGGATGTAAGGGTATATGACTACTTGATTTAGGATTAAACTTGCCACCTTGTCCATTACCATGGGGGTGCCCTCAATTTATTACTGGGGGGGTGGGAGAGGGCAGGAATGGATGGTTCCCCTCCATGTGCTGGTAAATTTCTCTCATCTGGGCAACCCCAGATGTTAATTGTTTATTATTAATCATGTTTCTGATGTTAGTGTCTAAGGGCCAGCCAAGAACAGGCCCCATTGTTAGGGCCAGCCCACAGCATTTTGGTACCTGAGGCGGGGAGCTGAAATGACGCCCCCATGCTCCCTCGCTTGGGCCAAAACTTTGAAAGGTCTCAATTCTACCTTCTTCCTGTTCTACTCCTCTCATAGTACTGCTCTGCTACCTACCCCAGTAAAGGAGAACTAACAACTTAAAATGCCTTGTTCAAAAATGTTAAGTAACACTTAACTTTCAAACCCCTGAACAGCAAATGTAACTTTTCTTGTCTGCACAGTAAACACTGGCATTTTTATCTGTTTGAATAATCAAAGTGGTGCTTACCGTGCTTTCTTGGTTGCAAAGATTTGAACTGCTTCCTGAAGGTCCACAGTCTGGGCCAGCTCATGCCCTATTGAGATGGTTGCAAGGCTGACTAGCCTCTCCTGTGTAATTGTGGAGCATAGATGTGTTTTTATTAATTTCAGCTGGGAGAAGCTGCATTCTCCACTGGCAACTGTTACAGAAAGTGTTAGAAGTATGTGCAGAGCAGCAAAAGCATTTGGAAAGAGGGTGGTCATCTTATTTGTGCACATATAGTCCAGAACAGCCTTTGGAGTTGATCCTGCTGAAATGTATCTTGAAAGGGCTTTCAGTTCATCACCTAAATCACTCGCATCAATATCGCACATGCTGTCATATGTCAACACTGTTTCTAGTACCCTGCATTGCTGGTGTAGGTCTTCTTCACCAAGGAGTTTGGGAATATCATACAACATCCCAGATATACTGCTGTGTTCCTTGAGCTGCATGAAACGTTCTTCAACTGACTATATTGCACAATCTAGCACCTGGTTAAAGAATTCAACTTTGAATTGTTGTTTGGGGTCTCTTATGGGATTATCCCATGTCTTGTAATCAAAATGTCGTCTTCTTCGGTGACTCTTGTATTCTTGAATGGGTGGGAAAATAGCTTCATTGTGAAGTTCCTCTGCCAACTTCTGTGCACTCTTCAGACTGTTTTGAAATCCCTCATCTGACCGGTAAGACTGTAGGTATGACTTTGCTTTGTCCAGTTGTTCAATTGGTCAAGGTCAAGGTCAACACCTGGAGTCTCTTGCTTACAACATTTATTTCAAACAATATGTCATGCCAGAACACTAAGCCACACAGAAATTTGAAGTTATGTATGTTTCTGGTGATTCCATTTCCCTCTGCCACTGTTCTCCCATGAACAGTTCCTGTCATAGCATTATCCTCCATAATGGCAAATACGGTATCATCCATCTTCCCAATTTGATGTTTGATAAGTTTTATCGCCTCCACTCGAATATTTCCCATCATGTGGCACTCAGTGGTTTCAGTGTCAGAGAGGATGTTCCCAGATGTTGCTTCAAAATTTGCCATTGATGAGTTGATGCAGAGAAAAATACATAGATGCTTTGAATTACATTAAAAAATTCAGCAGCCTCACTAGAAGCTGACGCTGCATCACTGACCACCAAGTTCAATGAATTAGAATTGCATAGGACAAAAAAAGCTTGAGGGTTTAACTCTGGGATCCGTGTCTGCACTCCTCTGTTCTTTCCTCTCATGTTGGCATCATTATCATAGCCCTGACCTCTCATGTCAGCTATCGCAATTCCTGTATCTTCCAGCTTTTTAAGAAGCACATTTGTCATACCAGCTCCTGTAATATCATCAATGTTAATAAATTCTAGAAAATGCTCTCTGACAGTCACCATTGCAGGCATAGGCGCCGACTCCATGGGGCCAGAGCAACCATGGAAAAAAATTGGTGGGTGCTGAGCACCCACCGGCAGCTCCCCATGGCCCCGCCCCACCCCGCTGCTCCAACTCACCTCCGCTGCGAGCGCGCCGCCACGTCCTGCTTCTCCTCCCTCCCAGCCCTTGCGCCATGACACAGCTGATTAATGGGGGGGAGAGGGTAGAGGAGAGGGAACGCCGTGTACTGGGGCAAGAGACAGGGCCAGGGCCGGGATTTGGTGAAGGGATCCAATAGGGGCTGGGAGGGGGCGGAGTTAGGGCGGGGACTTTGGGGATGGGGATGGAATGGGGCGGGGATGGGTGGGGTCAGGGTGGGGCCAGGGACGGGGAAAGGGGTGGGGGGCGCGGGCACCCACCGGTGCTGGAGAAAGTTGGCGCCTCTGATTGCAGAGACAGTTTCACTAGGTTCTGTTGTTACAAAACGCACCATTCAAGTCATTTGTTCCGTGTGGCTGATGTCAGGTGTGCAGTCCAGAATAACAGAGTAATATCTTGCTGACTTCAGATCTGCCACAATCTTCTGTTTGACTTTTGTTGCCAGTAACTGTATGATCTCATTTTGAATTGTTTTTCCAAGGTAGTGGTGTGTGTACATTTCTTGGGTGGTGACTCTTCTCAGATGCTCCTGGAATACAGCATCAAACTCGGCCGTCAGCTTCACAGTTTTAAGGAAGTTTCCATTCTTTAGCGCATACAGCTGATCTGAAGTGCCATGCAGTGCTAGGTTTTGGGTAGCAAGCATTCTCACAATGGCAATGAGCCTTTTCAGAACATTTTTCCAGTAAAGAGACTCTGATGCAATCTTCTCTTGATGCTGATCATTTATGGTGGCCTTTAACCTTAGTCTCATCTCAAGCTCTTTCCACCCCTGGAATGTTCTCTGGTGATTTGCTGCCTTCTCATGGCATGCCAGATTTCTAGCCAGATTTTTCCAGTCCTTTGTTCCTGTAGAACCCAATGTGGCTGGAACATTAGACTGGAAGAGTTTGCAACAAAAACAGTGTGCAGCATTCTGGGTTTTTGGGTAAATAAGCCATGGCCTCTCCACTTTGTCACCATTGGAGATTTCACACCAGTAATGTGTTGGATGGAAACTTCTATTTTCTTTGTCTTTGGGGAACATGAAGTTATTCACTTGCTGTGGCCCATGCAGTACAAGGAAGTTCTTCAGGCTACTGCTCAAGTGGGTCCATAGTCCTGGATCATCTAGACTTAAGGAACTAAACTCAGCAGCAGCTGTTTCTTGTGCCTCCACCACACACTTCTCTGATCTACACTTTTCTTCAGGAATGTGCATGGTTACATCCATTTGAGATGGAAATACGGATGCTGCAGTAGCTGCCAGATCACCTGCACTCTAACTAACTCTAAGATCAGGCATCTCCTCATCACTCAAATCCTCACTGGGGCCGGAAGGCTCACCCTGACATTTGTGTCTGTGTATCACAGGAGAGCTCCTTCCTGCTTAGATAGAAAAGCTTCCTTTGCTTTCTTTCTTTTTCTGAATGCTGCCTCAGAGGGGCGTTTTCTTCTTTCACTCATGACTGCTGTTCTGTGCCAGCTATAGTGGCTCTCAACACTCAATTGAAGGGGACAAATAAGCAGGCTGGTAGCAGGTCCTGATGGAGGGAAGATATCAGCGACTTAACGGCCTAACTGGCTCCTACTACTTCAGTTGACTGCCTGTTCTCCTCAAGTGGGTTCAGGGAAGCAGCAGGAAACTGGAAGCTCCCTGAGAAGCTGGTGTTAATCATTCCAGGCTCCTGGGGGTGCTAGAGAGGTACATAAGAGGCTGCTCCTCCTCTCTCTCCCTGCAGCTCCTGCTGCTTTCTGTTATTCCCTCTCACCTTTTCGCCTGCCTGCCTGTTATGTCTCTTGTGCCGTCCTTCCTCCAGCACAGCACCCCACCATTCTGTGCATCTAGAGCAGAGAGAATACATATGCACCAGCAGCAGACACAATATTCTACACTCTGGGTCCTAGTGGCGCCGTCCTCCCTCTCCCTCCCCTCCAGTCTAGCACCTGAGGCGACTGCCTCGGTTCATCTCATGGTAAGGCCAGCCCTGCCCATTGTGCTAGGCACCATACCAACACAAAGAATCACACAATCCCTGCCCTAAAGAGTTTACAGTCAAAACAGACAAGACAGACACAGAGTCGGGAAAGGCGTGAAAGCATAGTGAACAATGTAATGGCAGCAAACACCATGTTGGTGCCATGATTTTTTTTTTTTTTTTTTTTTAGTTCGGAGGGATGAGCGAAAGAGAAAGGGGACATTGAAGGAGATGAGGGGGGCAGGATAGTGAAGAAGAGAGTAACAGGGGCAGGTATGAAGTGAAGCTGAGGTGAAGCAACTGTGAGGGAGGGAGAGGGTTGGAGCCAGTCAGCGAAGGGCAGAGAACGTCCAGTCAGAACTGTAGAAAGATCTCTGAATGCCCAAATGCCCCTGCTTTGGCTGCTTCAATGACTATGTAAGTGTTTATACAAAGTGGAACAGCTTCAACCAGAGAGACTGAGAGAAACACTTCAGAACTGAACCCAGGTCTCCCATATCCCGGGCAAGTGCTCTAGCCACTGGGCTAAAAGTTAATAGGGAGGTGCCATCATCACCTCTTTCTCCTCGTTGTCTGGTGTTTCTTGCAAAACAAAAACAACACATCTTAGACACCTGACTCCAGGAGAAGGTTCACAGCTATGGATTCCAAGCAGAGATAGGTGCCTCCCTCCAGCCTGAATTTAGGCATTCAAGTCCCAAAGAGGGGTGGAGCTTAGAATACACCTTCTCATTGGCATCTGCTGTTGGCTGGCTTTGGCGGGGAGCCACCTAGCATGCTGGCTTTTGTGGATCCCCTTCTTAGGCACCTCTCTCTCCCTATTCGTTGTATAGGGAGCCTGGGTGCCTAACTCAGATTTTGTTGATTCCAGTGATTTTTCTAGGTACCTAAAAGTTATGCAGTCTGTTTGTGAATCTGGGCTTTCGTCTCTAGAGAGTAGTGAGAATCAATGAGAGAACCATCTGGTTCCAGTTGCAGTAGCACTGTCCAAAGTTACCCAGCGGTTTCCAAACCTTTCTAGCACTTATTCTTAAGAAGCATTAGACAAATTTTGCTCTGCTGAACTTCCCTGTGAAATCTTCCTCACTTGGTGGTTAGTGGCAAACTGCCTGTTAAAAGGAATCTTTCTGTCAAAACCACAGTAGTGGTCACAGATACCAGTCATCTGGGCTGTGGGGCTCTGTGGGATGCAGGATGATTCAGAGGAAATGGTTATTTTGGGAGAAAAGAATGTATCAATGTTTTAGAACATGGGGTTCAAGAGGCAAGCACTATTAGCTTTCAGGGAGTCCTGCATAGTGAAACCAGTGGTATCCCGGGCAGATAAGCAACCAGTGCTGCATTATTTGAATAAAACAGGCACCTGCAGTATTTTCTTGTGGGAGGAGTCTAATTTTGTAGGGGAATCCAGTCACCTGATTGATGATCTGAGCTGTATTGCAATTCTCTCCACAGAGCTTCTTGCTACACTACTACTGCTGGCCTGGAGTTGGAGAGATTAATCCTTGTGCGTGAGAGCTTTTCCCTCTCAATTAGTTGACACTCTGTCTTAAGAGTTCAAGTATCACCACTGTTTGTTGGAGAGTATGGGAAATATTTTTCTTGGTGTCACTCCAAAGCCATTACCATTACCTCCTGCTCGCATTCTGAGATTCTGGATTTAGTTTAAGATTGCTTTTCTGTCAGAATCCCTCAGAGCTATCTGAGTAAGGGTGTCTGGGCATCCAGTTGACTCGTGTCCCTTAGTGATCAGCTGCCTTCAGGTAGTGTCTTTTAACAAGCCCTCGGGTTAGACACCTCATCCTCGTTGTCTGGATTATTCCTTCACTCCCTTGGAGTCCCTGTACTCTGTACACCAGAAAATGACAACTTCTTACAGTATTTTTCTTTGTTGCTGTGGTTCCCGTGAGAAGAGACAGTAACAGTTCTGTAGCTCTGTGTTTTCATCTTTTCCTTCTTATTTTAGACAGTGATGACAATTTTTTTTAAGAATTGCCCTTTTCTTCATTCCTATCCAAGACAAATCATCTACTTTCACCTCTTCCAGGAGGTGTGATGCCCAGCTATGGGCAGCCTTGCCTAGTGGTCAGGGCAGGAGGGAAGCCTAATGGTTGGAACAGGGACAGCCAGGCCTAGTGGCCTGAGTCAGGAGCCAAGTTATCAAACCTGGGGAGCGAGCCGGAGCCGAGAGCCAGAAACCAGGAGCCAAGGGTCAGAGCCGTGTTCAGAAATTGAATGCCAAGTCCAGGGAGCGAGCAAGAGCCAAAATTCAGGAGTCAGAAGTCGGAGCTGAAGTATCAACCCAAGCAGGAGCAGGAACAGGAGCCAGGAATGGGAACTGGGAGCAGGAATCGGGCACTAGGAGCAGGAGGAGTCTGGAGAAAGGGCTAGGAGCAAGGGGGAGCTGAGAACAGGACCAGAATCACAGCTGCGACCATGGAATGTTATGGAGCAGCCGGGGACCCAGGCCTGTTGCACAGTTTAAAACTGTGCCTGCTGAAGTCTTCAGGCAATCAGGAGGCCATGTTCATCAGCAGAATCAGCTGAGGGCCATGAGTAGGGGCTGGGTAGGTCTTTGGAAGGATGTAATATTACTCAGGCTTTGTTCTTCCCTTTCTAACAACCAGGAGTGCTTCTGGCACACACTTGGTGTCAGCCTGCAAAATTTTATCCTAAAAGAACCAAGGATTTTCAGTCTTTCAACCAATTGCATTTTTCATGGTAGGGTTCTAGGAGGAGTACAAAAGCCTCTAAGTTTACTTATGCCTCGGCTCATGGAGCTTGTATTTTGGAGTCGTAGTTGGCTGAAGGCCCTGGGTATGATCTCAAAGACAGTGACTGGTATTTGGGCCATGAGCACTGCATGGAAGCCTTAGTCAAACTTTGACTTTCTAATTCTCTTTAACCATTTCTGCACTTTCCCACCAGGCATTACGGGGCTGAAATGTTTGCATTGGCAGATGCAGGTTTTCACCACACAGGGCTTGCCTGCACTTGCAATGCTACAGTGGCGCATTGGCATCAGTAATCCTCCTCCCCGAGAGGCGGTAGCTTGGTCGACAGAAGGATTCATCCATCGACCTAGCGCTGTCTACACCAGGGATGAGGTCGGCTGAACTACATCACTCTGAGGGGCGGCTTTTTCACACCCCTGAGCGATGTAGCTGGGTCGACTTAACTTTTTAATGTAGACCAGGCCACAGTGCTGACATCAGAGGGGTGACTCTTCTTGACACTTTACTGTCTGATTGCTTTGTTTCCCACATACTGCCTCTCTCTTGTCACGCTTGTCTTAATTGAAAACTGGGTTGTGTTAGAACACGACCCTGAGACGTTGGGTTAACTAATACAGTGTTAAACATGACTTTGCAGGCAGTGAAGACAGGGACAAGTAATAGTAAACATCCTGTCCAGTGATTGTGGTTAACGCTTTGGTTCCAGTAGAGTTTACTCATGTCCAGAAAAAACTATGTAAAACACAATGGTCCTCCCTGTCTCCACTCACTGCAACAGCATGTTGAGCATCACATTAGTTAATATGTCTGCAAGGTTGTGTTCTAACACAACCTAATTTTCTAGTGAAGACAAGTTGTACAGGACTTCCTGACAGCTCCGAAGAATCCCAGACGTTAGTACCAGACACTTCAGAAGTTAGGATTTCCTCTGTAAATGTTGTTCTTGTATTTCATTCACCAGTCTGAAATGACACTCTCTGGCAGTGTTGATTTTTCACTTACGTGTGATACACAAGTGCCTGATACTTTAAAACTTGATCCTGCTGCCATCTACATCAGTGGCAAGACTCCCAGTATAGAGAAGCAGGCCCACAGGTAGTTAGTGTTTTAGGGTTAGTGTTATTTTTCTTGTACCTTTTAAGCACTGTGAGATTAACTTGTTGTTTACTTAGGAGTAAGAGCTATTTCTGCTTGATGGATCAAATTCACCACTGGTGTAAGTGGGTGCAACTATTTAAGTCAATGGAATTTCCACTCATCCACTTACCCCAGCAGTGAAACTGGCCTGTTGCATTCATTTTTGTGGCTTTCCATTTTAACATTTCTCTCTTTTTTTAGTGCTATGGAAGCATTGCCTTGGTATTTAGGAGAGAGAGGGCAAGATCAAGAGTGGTCAGCTGTTGACAGTTTGCAATTGACAATTGCAGTGTTGATGTAATTTGACTGGTGCTGCTTTATATCGCTCATATGACAGGAGTGACACGGTGACACTCTCTGGACAAAGATACAGAAGCATTACTTACAAATAAAATTGTAATTTAGCAAAGTGAATAATGAACAGTAATATCAAAACTCCTCAAGGGGTCAAAATAAAATGTTCTGTAATCACATTTCCTGTAATAACAAATCAGTAAAATGAGAAAGTGGAGGAGCTAAAAGGAATTAAAGTTTTCTTTCCAATAACCTTGTTTCCAAATGAATCTGTCAACAGAGAAGACTGTGCCTTCCCCAGTGATTACAGCAGACTCTGCAGGAGGAACTGACAGCCAGTCAAAGCCAGCCTGGATTACTATAGCAAGACAGAAGCACAGGGACATTCAACAGGAGCCAGAGCCTACTAAAGAAGAGAAACTTGTGGCTCAGGATGTTAAGTCAGACACAGAAAAACAAAATAAGGAGAAGAAAAGAATGGAGGTGCTTACAGGCAAACTTGTTTAATGCTTTTGTGTAAAATTGCTGTTGCATTCTTGGTTTGGATCAGTTGCTATTAAATAATTCTGTAAAAATCTAATTATTATTGATACTTAATTACAAAGGCTCTGATCCTGCAAACACTTGTACATGTGCATAGTCCCATGACTACTCTCATGAATAATTTTACACGTGAGTGATTGTGGGATTGCTCCTTGAGTGTAAAATTACTCATCTGCTTAAATGCTGGCAGGATCAGGCCTAGCTTTGTGTATATATACACATTGACTGATGTGGTAACTTGTGCAATCCCTACTGAGGGAATCTGTTCTTTTTGTGTGTATTTAAAAACCCCACACACATTTCATAGTAATCCAAAATCTCAGTGATTTAAGCCTGACAGAACAGCTTGGTTTCAAAACTGCCTCGCCAACAATTTTCAGGGTCTGGAGAAATGAAATAAGGTAAAAATAACTTTTCTGTTTGACACTCAGTGACAATACCAAAATCTTGTGAAGACCATATCTATAACAGGGTTCAAAACAGAAGTAGATAAGTTCATGGAAGATAGGTCCATCAATGGCTGTTAGCCAGGATGGTGTCCCTAGCCTTTGTTTACCAGAAGCTGGGAATGGGCGACAGGGGATGAATCACTTGATGAGTACCTGTTCTGCTCATTCCCTATTGGGCTCCTGGCATTGGCCGCTGTCAGAAGACAGGATACTGGGTTAGATGGACCATTGGTCTGACCCAGTATAGCCGTTCTTATGTTCTTATATATGTTCTTATGATCTAGATTTTGGCTCTTTGTACTGTGATAAATCAGATTTATATGTGATGGTGACTCTGGATATTAGCTAGCATTGCCTCTTAGAAAACTCATGCTAAATAATTCCTTACATGAAGCTCTCCTGATAGAAAGTGAGGTTAGTGTATTGTATTCTAAAGTTTTAAAAGAGGCCTCTCTACAGGATGACAAACGATAAATAACGGCAGTGAGATTAACAAGAAATGTTCCCTAATGATGTGTCCAGATGAGATTATAAACCATAATAAAGTTTGTACACGTTCACGACACTTAAAACACAGAGGGTCAAATCATCCCCTATTTGAGAAATTCCTTCCTAAGGGCCAGGAATCTCCTGATTTCAAGTTGCAGTGTATCCTGCAGATTGTGCCATGTAGATTGGTTCCATACAACAGCTAAGGGATGTGACCCTTCTAGCCCATAGGTACTCCAAGATTCTAGTGACCATAGGGCATGAGGCTCAGTGCCACTGCACTGCTCCCATTATCTCTGTCCCACATGGTAACAGGGCTCCTTCCAGAAACATACTACTTTACCATGGATTCCCACCATGGGGGAGTTTCACCGGACAGTAGGGGAACCCAAGGAAGAGTATGCTGACATGGTCAGCATTGCCTTCCTTAAGGAAATCGATGAGGATCTGAAAGAAATGGTGCCTCAAAGAACATCTAACCCCAACCCTAGCCTCCTCCACCACCACAGAGCTCTGAACTCTCAGATTTGGGGAGAAGAAAGGGAAACATATTGTGAAGCCACAACTCCCGCAGTGTGCGCCACAAACCATTTTCTGACAGGCATGGCTCCTCTCTATTCACATTAGCAGAGGGATGCATATGGCTGAGAATAAATTTGCAGTGAAAATAACAATCTTCTGCAATCACTGTTGTAAATAAGACAAAATACAGAGGCACTTTTTTAAATTGCAAAATTAGAGTCCTGGAAACAAAACTCAAAACGTTAGAGCTTTATGAACTGGTAATAACTTAAGTGAAATAAATGGAACAAGTGTGTGACAAGACTTTTCCATTGTTATGCAGGAGCATCTTGTTCACTCCTGTGTTGTTCATGTTCTTTTAAATTCCCACTATTGTTCTTTCTCGCTGAATTGTTTAAAACATTTCTACCCGCTTTCCCCCCCCCCCATGTAATTAGGGGTCAATGAAGCAACAAGCAGACTTCATCAGGAGCAAACCTTCACATTTAGCACCTAAAACTTCTTCTGAAGAACAGAGGAATGAGACAAAGTCTGACGTGAACGAGCCACTGCCAAGAGCCAACTCGCTGTCGCATCATGTCCCTGGTATGAAAACAAATGCTTGAAATACTGATGTAGATTCCAATCCTGCAGGCTCTGAAGCATGTGGATGACTTTGCTCATATGAGCAAAATTACCCATGTGCTTAAGAGTTTGCAGGATCCATGCCACAGTAACTTGTCTCTTTCCCACTTCTCACTGGCTGCAGTGAGAGCAAGAATTGTAGTTGTTTCTTTAACACTAGTGTCCACAGTTTTATTTCAAGGAATGCTGCTTATGATGGGCTAATTCTGTAGCAACCTCAATTCTCATTGAAAGCAATGCGAATTGAGGGCATTGGACACTTCACAGGATTGGGACCTAGATGCATTGCCCCCATTAGAGGAAGTCAAGTGCATTCAAATGATGCATTTGATCTATAGTACAATGTTAATTCTTTGCTAATGCACTGTAGAATAAGTTTCCGTGTGGAATGTAAAGCTTTAATTTTGTAGGACAATGTACTGTTTTAAAGAAATAGGTGAGGTCTATAGATGAGCATCAAGCTAACATAACGTATATATATTTTTTTCACAATAGCTCAATCCTCAGTGCTGACAGAGAAAGAAGAAATGAACCAGTTTAAGAAAGTCAGTCACTCTGCTCCAGATCAGCCATCATGGATGGAACTTGCCAAAAAGAAATCCCAAGCTTGGAGTGATATGCCACAGATTATAAAATAGGGTGATACATCTCAGACCAATAGTATATGCTATTTTGGATAATTCAGTAGTCCACGTAATTGAACTTCTGTAGATTAGTTAATCACAATGAAGAATCTATGGTACGTCAGAAGGGTTTTGTTATAAAGCTTTGAAAAAAGAGTGCAATAAGTGCCGTCAACAAGTTTACCGTAAACCGTCTGTAGCAATCAGGATGGTACTAGAAATGGTTTAAGAATAATCTACTTTAAGGACATACCCACCAACTTAGAAAAACATTCTGCCTATATACATTGTGTATTCCCCCCAATTAAATTTGCATAAAATGAGTATTTTTGTTAAATCTTGTTGAACTTTTTGTTGCAAACATTGTTACACCGCTCATTATCTATTTGTGTATTGTCCACTATCAGATCATGATAATATAAATCTGTTTTACTGGTGTTATCTGACAGACACTCTTTAAAGATGTTTGGGCCAATGAGGTATTCATGACTTGTTTTTATTGAGTACTCTATCAGATATTCAGAATTTGCTGTTTGAACTGTGTGATTGGTTAGCTGAGTCACATGGTATGGTTTCTGTCTTCTGATTTAATTCCTGAGGCATAAATAAACTTGTTTGTGCATGAAAATTAATAAAAATTCCTCCTGAAATACTTGCCTGAACAAAACTGGCTGCACAAACGGGCACAGAAAAGCAGAGGAAACAAATGTGTTCGGATTGAATTGGAATCCCATGTATGTATTCATGAATGCTCGTGTCTAGAATTCACCCAGATGCGGGTGTTCTGTTTTTTATGGGAATTCATCATGTTGGTTTGTGGCACCATATTTAGTGGCAATGGATCTGTTTATGATATCAAAGATGAAGATTATGAATTCAGATAAAGATTAACGAGTCAGGGTATGGGACTTGTTGAGCCCAAACTCAAATGTTACAAAACCAGGAACAGAACAGTTAAGGTGCTTCTTCAAATACAATACAACCTCACAGCCTTAACTCTGCCCTCATCTGAATGGCAAAAGGGAGTGGGAATAGCACAGTATGTTTACAAGCTGTAAAAATACTATTTTCATTGTGCCCACTGCTACTTCAAATCAGGATCCCTGTTTATGCAGTTTCATGGGCACCTCTGCTGGTTGTGTAGCAACATTGACACGGGGAAGTGGTTGCTGCTGGTTGGTAGAGATCACGCTGACCTTATTGTACTTCCTCTCTTCCTGCTGTACAATCACAAAGAACCTAACAACAATCCATTAGGAAATTTCCTAAAATTAGTATCCTGCTGTTAAGGGAAACAGTCTCTCCTCCCATAAAAACACTAGAGCAGCGGTTCTCAGACTGTGGATTGGGACCCCAAAGTGAATGGTGACCCCATTTTAATGAGGTCACCAGAGCTGAAGCTTCAGCCCTGGGTGGTGGGCTCAGGTTACAGGCCCCCTGCCTGGGGCTGAAGCCCTTGGGCTTGGGCCCTCCACACCCAGGACAGTGGGGTTTGGGCTCTGCCCCCCCCCCCCCACACACACACACACACCTGGGGCAGTGGGACTCAGGTAGGCTCAGGCTTCAGTCCTCCCTCTTGGGATCATGTAGTAATTTTTGTTCTCAGAAGGGGGTCGTGGTGCAATGAAGTTTGAGAACCCCTGCAATAGAGCAAGGCTGGGTGGTTGTGCTGTATGTGTTTAGCGGCACCTTGATGTTCACTTCCTAGTTTTTATAAATTTGTGGTTTGTTTTTTCCTGCCAGACTAATATTCTTTTAAGGGATATGTAGGGAAACCGTAACTTAGAATGTCCTTGTTTTCTAATCCATGAGTCTGAGATTTTGAAATCTCATGTTTCGTAAGGGTCTGGGGAGCAGAAGGCAATATGTGTTTTAATCAACTTTAATGAAGCATTTGTAAGTCAATTTAGATAAAGAATAAGGCACTGGCATATATAAACACGTGAGATAAATAAGCTGTTTTCATCATATCTCTTTAGTACTAGAAAATGAGGGAAATAAAACAGCATATATGGGTAAAAAGTATGTTTTTGAAGATTTTCAATTTGGCGTTAGTTGCTCTTTAGAGATTCTAGTAAGTACAGTACAACTCATGTATTTAAAGAATAAAAACAGAATAGAGCTTTTGTTAAAAAGGTAAATGTCATCATTTGTATCACAGAATTTAAAATATTTGTCAGTCTTTTGAAAACATAAATATGAATCTGCTGTTAATGTGCCTAGTCTTGCAGTTCTTATTCTGGCAAAAGTCCCACCAATCTCATTGGAATCACAAAATTCAAGACAATCGTTTTTGTAAATGTTCAGAAACCAGGAGTAGAAGGAGAAGTTTAGCTATTCAGTCTTAAAGGCAGATGCCTGTGGATTTGGGGGTAATCTTAAAAAATGTGAAAATCATCCTCATCAACTGTATATCGGTCATGTTAAAAGTGGATATGTATTCAAGCACAAAATTCGGATTCAAATCCAAACTGCCCCAAAATTGTTTGCATGAGCAACCTTCACTCTGCCCTTTGTGCTTGTGCATTTACAATATAGTCTTTAATCACGAATAATAATCACTCATTTCTCAAATCATTGAATATAAAATCACAGTTTATTCTACAGTTATTTCTTAAACGTATTGTAAAACACTCTCTAATATAAACAGATACACTTTTTAGGTACCGTAATACAATCTTAAAAAGCCCCAAAAACTAACTAAGAAATAACTCATGAAATCACAATGCAAAGTTTATTTAAGGTACTGCGTTACAATCTGTATAATTCTTTAAATAAACCCTTCCACGTTAAAGGGAAAATGCAAAACATAAAATTAAATTTAAAAAAATCTATCTTATCCTTTGATTATTGCCTGTTCAGAGCCTCACTGACGAGTAGAATGTTTTCTGGTAATTAACTTGAACTTAATGGTTAGAGTTAATGGTATGTTATATTGCTTTAACGTTTTCTCGCTGTTATAAATTATTTAAGATGTATCTGATCTCAACTGAATTTCTGGGGAGTGAGCAATGCAACTACATGGGACAATTCCAAATATCTTTAAGGAAATTCTCTGTTTGACAGACAAAGGTTCAAGATAAAGGAGATTATTAATAGAGTGATCTAGGGTTTCCTACACAATATTCTGGGCCTCACAAACATACAAAGAATGGACCCCATACATAGTTTTGAGAGATGAGCAAATGCAGCTGTCTTATACCTTCCCACAAAGTGCAGCCCTAACTCTAATGTGGGCCTGATCTTGCCACCTCCAGGATGAAATCCTAGCCCCATTGAAGTCTGTGTGAATTTTGCCATTGACCTCAGTGTGGCCCTGATAGCATCCTTTATGTTCAACACTCTCACTAATTTGACTTTGCCAGGAACAGTGACAATTGGCTGCTATGGGCCTGCTTGTGGATCCACTGAAATCAAGCTAAAACTTCCAGTGATTTCCATGGGAGCGAGCTCTGGTTTTACAGGGTGGTCAGTACTATATGATACGTGCTCAGACCTTAAAGGATTAGTCCATCAGAATGGCATAAATTTAAGTATCTCAAATGTAGGGCCTGATTTTGCTTCAAATAGGTTATTGTATCAATATTATCCTGTGCTGGAGTTCCTTTATTTTAGCTCAAAAGGTCATGTGACTCTGCAATAGCCAATTGCTGAACAGTCACTATTGTCCACCAACATGGGAAATAGTGCAAAACTATTTCAGATCTTGCATATTTTCTCTCAGACAAATGGATTGTACTTGGCAATCCCAGGATGTAATACAAATGTATTTAGGCAAACTGATGTATGGTTTATATTCTTGACTGTGTGGAAAGAACTGTGATCAATTTTTCTGTAGATGCCATTGTACTTTTCCAGCCCAGAAGCAATATGACTGACTCAACATGATCCATTTTGCTCAACTGCAACAAGTACAATACAGTAGCAAATCTACTGAAATAATATTGGAAAAACCAAGGTTAATTCATGGCCTTTTCACATAATTTAACTAAAACTGTATTACTTTAAAACAAACAAACAAAAGGAAAAAAAATATGGAGGTGAAGACCAGAAATCCTTAAGAGCTTTTTTCCTCTCCCCAAAGTGATGGACCATATGTTGTTTAAAACCAATTCCTCTGCTTACTGTTTAATGATCAAGTTCAAGTTTTGGAGGTGCTATCACCCCCAATGCGAAAGTACTGCATATAGTGTAAATGAAATTGTGTACTGTATGTTTCTGAATGCAGAAAACTGTAGATTTTTGTGACTTAAACAGTGTTTACTATTTTGCTTATTGTAATACTATAATATATCTTAACTTTTAGCTCAGGAATTTTAAGTAAAAAATCACAACTAAACAACTTTTAATGTTGTATAGCAAAATGTAATAAATACATTTTTAAGGCTAAAACATCTCTCTGGACTTTACTTCAAAATGGGGTTGTGCCGTCTGTTGTGTTTAACAGAAAAAACCTTTACAAAATCTGTTCTTTTTTTTTTAGAGACAAATAGATATTTAAAGTCTTATCAGTAAAAATGTTCAACAGTAGTTGAGCAAACAGCTTGTTATTTTGTGATACCATTAATAGCCTGTTATTCTCAAAGAGTATAATAAAATTGCCACCATGTTTGCTTCATATACATGATGAGCACTCTATTGTGGGAGACAAGGGTTTAATTACAGGACTCTGTTTTTATGGTTGTAACTTTACAGGTTTGTACTGTGAAAAAAACAAGCAACTCTGAGAAGATTTGGCAGTGCAGTACCTTCCATAGAATCCTAGGGTGAAATTCACCCATTTAGTGAGCCAGAATAAGGTCTGTGTACTATTTAAGTCCTCAAAATAGGGACGTACTGGCCACTGCTTCCAGCAGCTCCCATTGGCCTCGAGCAGCAAACTGTGGCCACTGGGAGCCGCGATCGGCTGAACCTGCAGACATGGCAGGTAAACAAACCGGCCCGGCCCTCCTGGGGCATTCCCTAAACAAGCGGCGACCCAAGTTAGGGAAACACTGTCCTAGATGATTGATACTTGCCTACACTGAGATATAGCAACATTGTTTACTCATGTGATTGGTCCCCTTTAAATCAATTGACTATCTGCATGAGTAAGTGCCCAATGTGAGTAAGGGTTTCAGAATCATCAAATAAACTTGCATTTCTTCACACCTTAGAAGTGAATGAATTGGAGACCCAAGTTCATCCCAACCCAAGCTCTGGCAGGTGTCTCTCCTGGACTAATGCCACCTCCAACTTCTTTTGTTTCCACCCAAATAGATAGTCCCATTAAACAAGAGTCACTATCAATAAGCATGTCAAAAACTTTGGCCAAAGTAGCTAAATGAGCATATGTCAATAAACCAACCGGAATTTGTATCGTGTATTGAAAGGAGCAATGGAAAGCATCCATGGTGATAACAAAAGGATTTCAGCCAATCACAGCTCAGAAAAAAACACATGCTGGCCACTCGGTGTGCTGGATGGAGAGGTGGCTTCTGCACTTTTGGGGGAGGGATAGCTCAGTTGGCCTGCTAAACCCAGGGTTGTGTGTTCAATCCTTGAGGGGGCCATTTAGGGATCTGGGGCAAAAATCTGTCTGGGGATTGGTCCTGCTTTGAGCAGGGGGGTGGACTAGTTGACCTCCTGAGGTCCCGTCCAACCCTGATATTCTATGATTCTTTTCTCAGCTAAAATAACTTTGAGGTCCTTATTAACTCATTGGACCTTATTCAATGCTCCCTGTGCAGGAGTGAACTGCTGTGGGCGTGTTGCCTGCACAGACAAAGGAGTAAAGAATAGGGCCCCAAGTATGTCCAATTTGGCCCCTCCTTTGAACAGTTATTCACTCTTTTTTATTCACCTGTAGCATTTTGCATATAGCACTGGAATAGCACTGGAAGGACACACTTCAGCCTTCCCTGCAAAAACACACGGGTAACTCTATACATGCGACTACAGTCTTCCTGAGTTTGTAAAGTTACTCACGTGCATAAATGTTTGCAGGATTAGGCCCTTTCTTTGGAACATGCCTTTATTTACAGTGGTTCATTCTGACTTTTAAGTAAGAATGGCTAACACAAAGAAAGCAGTAGGTAGATAGCTGTAATAGTTCAGGAGGGCAACGTGTAAACAAGCTAATGAGATGGATGCAAAGGAGAATACACAGTCTTCTACAGTTTATTCCTCCCAGCCAATAAAATACCAATGGAAAATCCAAAGCAACATCATCATCCTCTTTCCAATACCCAGAAGTGAGGGAAAAAACAACACTATAAGTTTAAAAAGAAAGAAGAAAAGAACGTGAGATGATATGGCCAATTGCTTCTGGCTTAACAGAGCATCGTCTCAGTGCAGCAAAGCTTCCTTGCAGGCTTCTTTCCCTTCCTATGTTGTTATTACTTATTTATTATTTGTATTATTATAACACCTCGGAGCCCCAGTCATGAACCAAGGCCCCACTGCGGTAGGCACTGTGCAAACACTGAACAAAAAGACAGTCCCCCAAACAGCTTACAGTATAAGTAGACAGAGACAACAGATGGTTACAGACAGACCAAGAGGGGGAGAACAAGGACACAATCAGACAATACTGGGCAGCATGATGGGCAGTGGCCTAAGCACACCAGCAGCCTAAACGTTGTCCAGGTTTTTGTAGGCATCACAACAACGGAGAGTTTTAAGGAGGGAGGTGAAGTGGATTTGCTGATGTTTACAAGGAGCTCCTCCCTAGATTGTCCTGTGTTGCTTTTTCCATTTTCCTGATGTGATGCCACAGTCCCGCAGTAGGTTGCCTGTTGCTGAATAGTAACTTTAGTTCTTTAAAGTCTGATTCAGACATTGAGCATGTTCCATTAGGGAAGAAAGAAAACAGGACAATAACTATCTGAGGCAACTGGTTTCAAAACACCCTTGGTGGTGAATAGTACCTCCAGAGAGATTCCTGGTTTTTGAGTTTACTTTTGACCCCACATTTTCCCTGTAGACTATTTGATTACAGTGGGGTATATAATTTAAGTTATCTTGAGATCACTGATAGCAGATCAGGGCAGATAGACCTTGCTTTGATCTATTTTACTGAAGAAGAAGAAGAAGTAAAGCAGGGTGTGATGGAGTGTATCCTGGAGGCCTCTCGGTCCTACCACACCCCAGAAAAGGAGTAGTGAAGGTGGGTCCTCCAGGCCTGCCTCGAAAGGCTGCAGGGAAACAGCCAATCAGAGCGCAGCAGGCCCAGTTAAAAGGAGCTGCAGGGCCTGGGCAGCTCAGTTGCTGGCTGGGACCAGAAGGGTGAGAAAAGAGAGGAGGTGAGATTTTTTCAGCCCTGCAGTAAGGGTAAAAACAAAGGGGCTATGTGGGAAGTGGCCCAGGGAATAGTAGCAACAACTATTACAGAAAGCAGCATATAGCTGCTATTTATAGGGTCTCTGGCCTGGGATCCAGAGTAGTGGGCAGGCCTGGGTCCCCCCACAGGCCACTAGTAGGGTAGCCTAAGCCCTGAGAAGGGGATAAGGCTTGTTTAGAGACCCAAGCATGGGTACTGACTTTTCCTTTTTCCCAGGGGTGCTCAAACCCCACTTTGCCCCAAGACCCTGCCCTTGCTCTGCTCCCTCCCTACCCCCATTCTGCCCCCTCCCCAAGGCCCTCCATCCTCTGCTTTCTGCCCTCCCCTAAGTCCCTCCCTGAGCTGCCAAACAGCTCTTGGGCAGTGCTTCTGCCCCCACGCATCAGCTGTCAGGCAGTGGTGTAACACCCATCAACTGTTGGTGGCAGCAGTGGTGGCTCCCCCATCAACTGATGAGTGGTGCTGGGAATAGCTGTGGCCGGTGGGTGCTGAGCATCCACTATTTTTTTTCTGTGGGTGCTCCAGCCCTGGAGCACCCACAGAGTCATCATCTATGGGCCCAAGTGAAGGGCAGGACTTAGAGGCTCCAGGGAGAAAGCCCTGGGGCCACTGCTCTATACCAGGGCAGACACAGACTTAAAGCTAGTGCAGAAGGGACTGAGGACTGAGGCCAGAGACAGGACTAAAGCCGATAACAAGGGCACCGGGACAGGCCACGATGGACCTTTTCCCCAGAAGGGGTTCCTTCACATGTTTAGGCTGTGCATAACTGGGCTGGAAGGCTGAGCCACTGAAGAGCCGACTGACGAGGTTAATGGCTGACGAGGCACCATGAGCAGAGAGAGTGCACGTTTGCACCCCCCAACAGGAGACACTCGTGAGAGGTGATTGTGCACCATTATGGGGGGCACTTCAATCTTTTATTCTCTTTACAGAATGGTACTATTCACAGTTTGAGTTCATTTATGTGGAGTTAAATTTTGATTTTATATGAGAAAATGGAGATCAGAAGGTCAGTTATATGAAAAAGCAAATTTATCCTAGTTTTTCCAGGTGTTTTTCCCTGTTCTAGCCTGGTGGATAATTTCCTTGGATCAGGCTTTCTAGATAAGTCTCTCACCCAGTTCCTGTTTGATATGACTGCAGCTGGAGTGCTCTGGAATAGTAACGCTCATATTGACCCCTAGAAGTTACCCCAAGGATACAGGGCAGCCTGATGAGAACAGCAATTACTCTAAAAATAAAGATGTCTTATAAGTCTCCTTTAACAAGATAGAGCCCTGAGCTGAAGGTAATAGGTGAATTTAGAAGAAGGTGGGAGGACATGAGATTGTTTGCAAGAGTACTGAAATGCTGCTAAAGCATGAAGTCTAATTTAGAAAAAAAAAAAAAATCTCCATTGCTGATAAATAAGATAACCTTTGAGTTTTATGCTTCAGCCCAGATGCTGATGATTGATTTCAATACAGTTATTCAGTATTTACACAGGTATAAATTAGATTAGAATCTGATTATCTATATCAATGACAAATTATGTAAATAATTCTGTGGATTAAACCTTTCTCAGATAATCACAGTAGCTTTTAAACTCTGTGTCCTTGGCTAACTCTTTAATTTAATTTTCCTTATTTTGTCTTGTTTGGAAATCAGATTCTAATCCAGTGAAATTCACCAGTTTCCTTCTGTAGTGGCTGGTCCATGTAGAGGTTTAGGAGTTTTACAGATGTTAAACTGCCAGGATTGGTTCTTTTAGTTCAAGCAGTAGAGGCTCTTGCTTTTAGAGCTAAAGACCTTGGGTTCAAACCCCAGACCATCATATCCCACATAGGCCCTGGGAGAGAGCAGGTTGGGCCAGGTCTGCATTCACAGCCAGGTCTATGCATTCTGACTTCAGGCCCTGCAGAGACTCCTTTCTGTTATTTATAATCCAGCACTGAGTGTGCTGGTGCACACCTTCCTCTGAGGGCTCCGCTATGCCCGGTGGTTCTTTTATCTCCATCTGAGAGATCTCTCTGAACTGCCAGTCTTAACCAGGATTTCCTCAGGACCTGGAATCTGTTTTCAGCAACCGGGTCTGTAGTGGCCACTGAGGAGGAAGACTGCCTTGCTGAACCACTGGTACACAACCCACACCTTCGTGTGCAGGTGGTGGAGTCCTATTTGGAGCACCAGAGATTGGTTCTGGCTGGAGTCACCAGAATCGTGGACCTCCTGGGCTACATCCCACCCCACACACAACCCCACTGTGTGCTTCAGAAAGTGAGGGCAGACTTGCCCCCTGCTTCTCTCACTTATTTTAAACAAGTCCCGTGGGAGGCCACATCTGCTCATGCTTGGCCCTCCAGAGCTTACCATCAGGTCCCCACTCCATGGGCCCCCCTGTCCGCCTCTGACGTATCACCTAAGCAGGCTGAACACATCTCAGAACCATGCCTCACAAATCTCTATACATGCTCATGCTCCATACTATTTACTTCCTGGCCCTCATGTCCTGTCCTGACACAAAGTTGTAGGACCTGCTGCTATCTGCAGAGGCCCAGGAGGCCAGCCTGTATTCCACTTTAGTCCCATGGTCCACTGGGAATCTCATTTGGTGGCTCCTCCATGCAGCGCTGAGCACAGTTGTGCAATTGGCATGGCTCATGGAGTCTCCCAAAACTTGCCCCTTTTGCAGCGAGAGGGAGACCATGGAGCATCTATATAGAATAGATGCATCAGGCTGCAGTCCCTTTTCCGGCTCCTCCAGAACCTCCTGCTGAGCATGTTTCCCCACACTTCTGGTATTTGTGCACACCATTCATGGCCCCACAAAGTTGCAAGATCTCTTTGTCAACCTCCACCTGTCACTGACCAAGATGGCCAGTCCCCAGACTAGGAGGACAAAGCTCAACTCATTGGCATGGGGGGGAGGTCTACAGCTGTGGGGCATGTTTCTGACACCTCGTTGCCTCATGTCTCTGGTCAGAGTTCCTCTGGGCAGCATCCACTGGCTCCTTGGACTCCTTTGAGGAGCAGCAAGTGCTGCTCGGGAGTCTCTGCTTGGTGTCCTCCACTGGATCCCTCATTTTATCCCTATGACCATCACTCTTGTTCTTGTTTTTTCATTCTTTGTCTCTGTTGATTGAGAAGTTGGGCCTTTAGTTTTGGGTGGGCCTACGTCCGCCCATTCCAGATAATGCAATAGGCTCATACAGGCCTTCTGCTGTCCCTGAATTTAACCTCAGTAAGTACAGATGAACTTCTCAGCAAGATCTATACTATAGATTTGGTCTTTTAAGGAACAGATATACAGATTAATGAGTAAGTTAAGCCTCTGAATTCTGTCTTCTTGAAATTGCCAGATATAGTAGCTAAACTGCTATATTTTGGGTTGTTTTTTGCTCACTCACATGCAGTAGTCTGTATTGATTCCCCTGCCCCCGCTTGGGGATTTCTCTCCAAGTGGTATATTTTGATGAGTGGAATTAGATGTAGTTACTTATTTGCTTTGACTAATATATTTTGAAAGACTTCCCTACTGCTAATAACTGTGGTGGTGTTTAATTATTGAGACATTTTATAAAAATGTTTTTTAAAAGAGAGACTCGTTTTATGTTCTGACTAAATAATTAAACATTATGCAAATGCCAACAATCCCAGTGTTCGGGTTACATATAGGAAACAATGCTTGGATGATACCCCTGTGTGTACACTGAATTTGTTTATGCTGGTCTGTAGTTAGCGTCAGATATTAGTTTTATCCTAATCTAAACACAGGCTTAGGCAAAATGGAAGGAATAACGTTATAGGTTTAAGGCCAGATTGTAGCTAGCCTCTAGATAATAGGGATGGAAAGAGGAGCTCCCCCCTCCCTTTCCTTGCATCTCCTCTTTAAGAGCTGATCACATCACAGTCCACATACTCCCTTGAGGGCAGGGCAGCTCAGGAATATTCCTAGAGGCACTAACCTCTCCAAAAAGAATGGGGAAGACGCAGGGTCATGCCCAGATATGGAAGTGTGTGCACATGACAGCCTCATAGCCAAAGGTGCAGTGACCATTCGCCACAGGAGCTCGCCCCTAAGGTAGTGTGACTCCGCAGTCCCTTACTCAATGCTGTATTTTAGGGGCACAATCTGTCCCTGGATAGCTTTAAGGTTTAGTTATGTATATACATGGTTAAATTATGGTGTAGTATGAGGCACCTTGAGGTCTGATGATTGGTTAGCACATTAGTGAAAACACTCTACACATCTGTCTATTGCAGCAAGAGTGTCATTGCGTTATTAAAAACATGTCAAATGTTATAATTTGTTGTAGATTTGTTTCTCTCGAGATAGGAATAATAGAAACACAAGAATACTATTCATGAGATGCATATGCTAGCAATACAGCTTTTGAAGTTATCAAACTTGTGATCTCTGGCAGTTTATCAGCCTCAGAAGCAGTTTTTTAATTGCTTGGTGTACTCTGGCTGCCAGTAATACTTCTGACTTTGATTTGTGTTTATTCCTGGTCCTGTCCCCATTCATTCTAATCACCTGTGTAGTTGGTGGGTGGGAGCAGCATTCACCTCCATGGTCGCACAGTACTTAGACCCAGATCCTTCAAGTTATTTAGGCGTCTAACTCCTGAAAGCCCCACAACCTGAAGCAAATACTCACCAGCAACCACACACCACACAACAAAAACACTAACCCAGGAACCTATCCTTGCAACAAAGCCCGTTGCCAACTTTGTCCACATATCTATTTAAGGGACACCATCATAGGACTTAATCACATCAGCCACACTATCAGAGGCTCGTTCACCTGCACATCTACCAATGTGATATATGCCATCATGTGCCAGCAATGCCCCTCTGCCATGTACATTGGCCAAACCGGACAGTCTCTACACAAAAGAATAAATGGACACAAATCAGACGTCAAGAATTATAACATTCAAAAAACAGTCAGAGAACACTTCAACCTCCCTGGTCACTCAATTATAGACCTCAAAGTCGCAATACTCCAACAAAAAAACTTCAAAAACAGACTCCAACGAGAAACTGCAGAATTGGAATTAATTTGCAAACTAGACACCATTAAATTAGGCTTGAATAAAGACTGGGAATGGATGGGTCATTACACAAAGTAAAACTGTTTCCCATGCTAATTTTCCCCCCTACTGTTACTCACACCTTCTTGTCAACTGTTGGAAATGGGCCATCCTGATTATAACTACAAAAGTTTTTTTTATCCTGCTGATAATAGCTCACCTTAATTAATTACTCTCGTTAGAGTTGGTAATGGCAACACCCATTTTTTCATGTTCTCTGTGGATATATATCTTCCTACTGTATTTTCCACTACATGCATCCGATGAAGTGGGTGTTAGCCCACAAAAAGCTTATGCTCAAATAAATTTTTTAGTCTCTAAGGTGCCACAAGTACTCATCGTTCTTTTTGCTGATACAGACTAACACCACTCTGAACTCCTGATGACTTCAGAGAGAGTTAGGTGCCTAAATATCTTTGAGGATTTGGGTTTTAGTATCACTGGAGGGGCTTTAATATCAAACAGTATTTCTTTTAGATACAATGTTGACATGTCTCACTTAAACTGCTGTTCTACCATCGACTATAATGGAAGTTATGTGTATACGGTAGGGTCAGATTTGGGCCTCTGGCTGGCATCAGGATACGGGCATCTAATGCTCCTACTGGATCTGTGGAAAAGGGAATAGCCTACTTAATTTTAATCTATATACTTCAGTGCTGACAGGTTTTGGGGTTGTTGGTTTTTGTTAACACTAATTTTGTGTGTGTGTCTGATAGAAGCTACACAGGTGTTTGAGGTTTATGATTTTTGGTGCATGTTTGTTGGTGTCTGACAGCTACAAACTATTCTCGATTTACTAATAATTAGTCCGTAGGCTTCCTATTTATTTGGGGTTTGTCTGCCTTTTGCCTAAAATCTTGGTCTAAAATTTCCTAAAATGTACCTAGTATTCCCCTGCTCCCCCAGACTGCTTCTCGATCAGGGGAAGGAACCTAGAACTCCCCACCTTCTCCATGCTGCCTCCAGCAGTGGGGAAGGAACACTAGGCTCACCTGTATGCCAATGCTGCTGCTTCTAGCTAGAAAGAGAAAGTGTCATCAGTGAGTGGAGAGGAAAGAAGGGGCGTCAGAGCTATGAAGTGAGGGATGTAGGAAGGGATTCCACTCTGCCCCCCCCCATTCATGCCCCCCATTTCTGTCCTTTCTTCAAAACAAGCAGCCACAGTGATGAGACTGGGATGGGGAGATGCAAGTGAGCATCTTCAGTGGATGGAACAGGCACAAGTGCTGAGATGGGGTGAGGAGCTGGGAACAGAAATGCTTGGTGCATGGCACAGGCATGCAATGCAAAGACTAGCGTGAGGAGCTGAGAAGAGGCATGGCTGGTATGTAACGCAGGCCCACAAGTGCTGAAACTTGGGGGGAGGGGACTCTCACTGAGATGAATGGAGCAGTTCCCAAGTCTGAGCTATTGTTTCAGGTTGCATTAATCTCCATGGGACGTTCTCATCAGGGCCGGCTCCAGGAACCAGCCAAGCAAGCTGGTGCTTGGGGCGGCAGATTGTTGGAGGCGGCATTCTGCCCAATCCTAGGGCGGCACGGCCGCTTTTTTGTTGTTGTTGTTCTTGTTCCGCTCCGGCTGTAGGGGGCGGTGGCGTGGAGAACCAGAGCGCCCTGCAGGGCAGTCCTCTTCCTTCCCCCCCCCCCCCCACCGACCGGAGTAGAGCCCTCGCAGCAGGCGGCAGGAGGCGGCGCAGCGGGAGGGGGCGCGTGGCAGCCCCTCTGCTGTAGCCCTGGCTACCCCCTTCTCTCTCTCTCTCTCTCTCCCGCCCTCCCCCTCCCCCACCCTCCCCCCCCCACCCCCCCCCCCCCCCCCCCCCCCCCCCCCAACCCCCCTGCCCTTTTTTTTTTTTTTTTTTTTTGCTTGGGGCGGCCAAAAAGCCAGAGCCGGCCCTGGCTCTCATTCAGTTGAGAACATCTCACTGAGATCAGTCGGCCACTTCATGACTCTTTGAGCCTCCTGATGCAGATGGATATGTAGAGCCTCTTCCCATACACTTGGATTTGAGGCAAGGATGTAGCATCTCCACTTTCCTTGCCACTCCCTGCCTCCAGCTGGCACATGTACTACTTGCATCCTCACCACATTCCCACCTCCGCATGCAGGGCTTAAAGTGTGCCAGGTTGCAACAGATTTCAGACCTGAGAAATAAAATTGTTAAGAAGCAAGCGGGGCTAGTCCAGGGCCTACATTTTTAGTACTGCCTGAGGGGGAAAACCCCACTCTGATTGGCTGCTTTCTTTACTGCCCTGTTTCCTGGGGAAGAGAAGCCAATCATGGTGCTGCAGGCAACAGGCAGAGCTCCATCCTTCTCTCCTCAGCAGCAACCCCACACCATTCCCATGTGGGACAGGGAGGGAGGAGGAGGGAGCATAAAGAACCCAGCAGCTCCCCATCCCTTCTGCTCCTTCCCCCTCGAGGAGGAGCAGAAATGATGTGAGTGGAGTGATTTGGGAGTTGGAGGGCAGAAATAATTGCTGGGCCAGGGGACTGTCAGATAAAGGAGTGATGATCCCAGATCACTTTAAGCACTGTCCCCATGACCCCTCCAAGCTTACTAGCAAAATAGAAGGGCAAGGAAGAGGGTGGAGCTGGGGGCTTGAAGCAGTGTGGGTGCATGTAATCGGAGCAGTGCGGCTCTTTTCAGAGCAATGTCCATGATGGAGGAAATGTGGGAGCAGTTGGGAGTATAGGGAGGTCTGAGCACTGAAAGGGAATATGGGGGTGTTGGAGCAGTGCAGGGAAAAGTGTTGAGGAAAGGAGGGGATCACAGCTTTGCAGTTAGGGTGACCAGACAGCAAGTGTGAAAAATCGGGACGGGGGTTGGGGGTAATAGGAGCCTATATAAGAAAAAGACCCCAAAATCAGGACTGTCCCTATAAAATCGGGACATCTGGTCACCCTATTTGCAGTAGGGGATAGTGGGAGTGGGGGGATCAGCATTGTTCCCAACATCTGCCACATCCATGCCCCCCATGTCTGTTCCCCTCTTCATAAAAACATACCCACTGACTCCATGCTAGTCCCTGCACTGTTTCTTCATCCTCCCCCTGGCTCTTCAACCTATGGTTCCATCCTGATGCCTGCCTCTTTGTGGGGAGAAGGCCTGAGGTGAGAGAACTGGGCTGTGCTGGACAAGCAGAAAGATAGCGGATGAAAAGATGACGCTGGAGCAGTGATGGGACTAACATATAGCCAGTGTCTTCTGTGGCGAGAGTAATCGTTGCCAAGGAGCCAGCAGGTGGGACGTACCTTAACTCTCTATTTCCTGGTTTTCAGAAATTTTAAGTTTCAATTCCTGGTTTTCACAGGTTTAAGTTCAGCCACTCTCCACTTTGTGGAAGGGCATGAGGCAACAGTGGGCAACCTTAAAACTGCATTAATGAAGTTTTGGGGCATTTAATATATTCTGGAGATGGTAAGGCTACAAAGAATCACACTCTGCCTACAATAAGAGCAGGGAGTTTGCAGACCAATTCTACCCATTAGTGATCTGGTCTCCTAGGTCTCTATCCTTCTGGGCCCAGGTGGATTCCCGGGTAGGTGACATTGTCTAAAGCCATCTGAGCCTTGGCTGTGTTTACCACAAAACCTGTCTCTTAGATCTTCCCTAAGACTTCATCCAAGACCTCCAGGTTTTTCTGACGAGTAGGGGTAGCCACAAGGATGTCATCAACGTAACTTAATACATACTGTCGGTACCTCAGGGTCTTCTACATAGCTGACACAAACCGATGTCAGATGGAAGGTGCATTGTATAGCCCCTGTGGAACTCTAGTAAATCTCAACTGTCTTCCTTCAAAAGTGAAGATGAACTTGTGCATGGAGGACTGGTGCAAGGGGATACTGAAAAAGGCATTGGACAGATCTAGGACTGAAAAACACTTGGCGCCGGCTGTGATTGCAGCCACGATGTCACTATATTTGGCCACCACTGGAGCTAACCTGGGTGTCACACGGTTAAGCTCCTGGTAGTCAACCGTCAAGCGCCAAGTTTCTCGGTCCGCTTTCAAAACCGTCCAAATAGGAGAGTTACAGGGACTCTCTGTCTCAATCAGTACCCCTTGCTGCAGAAGGGCCTCAATGGTGGGCTTGAGACCCTCTGCGGCAGTGGCAGGGTACCTATACTGCTTACGCACCTGAGTAGACCACACTGCTGTGATCTGGCACTCTGCCACTGAGATGGGCAGCAGCTTCCCTCTGACGTGCTAACCCTTATATGCCCTGCTGTTACTGGGCAGATCACGTCACATGGTTGCCGGGTTTCCCGCCTTTCGGTAGAAAAGTGTGGGAAACTATCTAACACCAAAACAGAAATACAGAAATTCTCTCCCTACACTTTGACTTGTGTAATTCCATTGACTTCAATGGAATGAGTACTAATTTACAGCAATGTCAGTGAAAGGAGAATCATTGTTAGTGTGTGGGTTGGTTTTTTTTTTTACTTACTCATTAGGAGTTTCATAACCGATGAGTCTAGATCTGCAAAATACTCTGGAAGTGCACTTCCTGTGTTCTTTGAGGTATTAGAGAAAAGATAAACTATGAATAAGAGACATGCCAAATTGCAACATGGTTAACATTTACATTCAGAAGCTTCTTGAAAGAAGCTAATTTCCCTATTAGCATAATCTTGTTTTTAAATTAAAATCAAATTATGGCTGAGCATTACTTTCAGCTTGTATGTTACATTTGTGAGTAAATGTTTGTGTTTATTGATATGTTAGTGGACTGACTGAGCTGGAAATCCCAATTCTTTATTCTCATATGATTTCTCTTTGCCTGAACCCATCAAGGACTTCATCTTCAACAGGTCCGTCTATTTCTATTTTGGGTTTTGGACCAAATCTCTCTGAGCAATAGAGACACCAAATAAAATTCAGGGTTTCCAGATTTCAGATTTATGTAAGAGCAGAGACCATATTTTCTTCTTTTCCACAAGATCATGTAACAAAAGACTGTATTATAATGCATGCACCCAAGGGCCAGGATAAAGGTTATGCAGACAATGCATTTTCTGACTTTTGATCACATCACTCTGAAACCTTTTTTTCACCATTTACATGGAATTTTGTATGGAGTTACTTATTTGTTAAATACTGGCAATATGAGAGGCACTGCAAAAGAAACACGTGAAGACATGATTGCTGCTCCTAGCTGATTAAAATCTAAAAGCAGCTTATAATACTGAAAACCAATAACTGTCTCTCGCAAACAAGCTTATTCATCAAAACATGTATTTGTTTTGGTTTTATGTCTATAAAGATGGAATGAAATGTGTTATTTGTATGCTCTGAAAATATACCAATAAACCATAACAAACATTCTATACTTTTATTAGAAGTTATGGTAGTATGATAGCAAGAAGAGTCCTTATGTAGTAGTATGAGAGTAGTATGATAGTATCAGGGGGTAGCCGTGTTAGTCTGGATCTGTAAAAAGCAACAGAGAGTCCTGTGGCACCTTTAAGACTAACAGATGTATTGGAGCATAAGCTTTCGTGGGTGACATGCATCCGACGAAGTGGGCATTCACCCACGAAAGCTTATGCTCCAATACATCTGTTAGTCTTAAAGGTGCCACAGGACTCTGTTGCTTTTTAGTAGTATGATAGTGTATCAAGGCCTCAATGGAGATAGGGATTTCCTAGTCCTAGGCACTGTATGAACACATAGTGAAAGACAATCCCTGCCCTGAAAAGTTTACAGTTTAAACAGACAATGGTTTGGGTGGGAAGGAACAGAAGCACAGAGGGGTGAAGTTACTTGCCCAAGGTTACACAAGCAGGAAGCAGGTCAGTGATGGAAGTGGGAATAGATTCCAGTTATCAGCTAGTTTCTGACTGGCTGAACCACATGAAAAGTTTGTTCTCTGAACCACTTAAATGCAGCTGTCAGTCTGCTTGGGCTGCCGTTTTTCAGCTAAGCAAAACTCAAAATAAGCCTCACTCCTGCCCCTCCACCAAATAGGGTGACCAAATCACCCAAGTCAAATATCGGGACGCGGGGCAAAAAACAAAACAAAACACCCTTCCTCCACAAGCTCTGGAGGGAGGCCCCGGGAGGGCGGGGCCAGGGTGAGTGAGAGTCCGGCCTGGCCCTGAGCAGGCAGGACTCAGTCAGGCGGTAGGGAGAGTAGGAGGGTGGCCCGCGGGGCCAGGCGGCAGCTGTTCTCCCCCCCGGGCAGTGGGACTAGGGAGCAGCCGCTGCTGCAGCTCCCACTGCCGCGGGGAGAGGAAGCGGCCGATGGCCAAGCTCGGCGGCTGCGGCTCTGGCATCTGGGCCCGAACCCCCCGAGCCCAGGCCTGCTGCAGGGACCTAGCAGCGTGCATGCTGCGCCCCGTCTCTGGCCAGTCGCATCTGGGCTGCTGCCCAGCTGGTGCAATCCCGCGGCGGCCCCGGAGTGGGGGCAGCAGGCCCCAGCCCCCCCATCCCGCTCGGGTCCCGCATGGGAACGAACGGGCCTGGGCTGCCGATGCCTCCGCCCCAGGGCCGCCGCGGGATTGCACCAGCTGGGCAGCCAGCCCAGACACGACTGGCCAGGGGCTGGGCGCAGCGTGCGCACTGCTGGGTCCCCGCAGCAGGCCCGGGCTCGGGGGGTTCAGGTCAGAGCCGCAACTGCCGAGCTTGGCCATCGGCCGCTTCCTCTCCCTGCGGCAGTGGGAGCTTCATCAGTGGCTGCTCCCGAGTCCCGCTGCCCAGGGTGGGAGAACAGCCACCGCCTGGCCCCGCGGGCCGCCCCCCTACTCTCCCTACCGCCCGACTGAGTCCTGCCTGCACTGGGGCCAGGCCGGACTCTCACTCACCCTGGCACCGCGCTCCCCCTGCGTCTCCAGGGCCTCCCTCCAGAGCTTGTGGAGGAAGGAGGAATGGTGAGCCTGGGGAAGAGGTGGGGATTCGGGGAGGGAGCCAATGGGGGGAGGAGGGGGCGGAGTCGGGGTGGGGTCGGGGAGGGGGAGTGGCGCGAGCACTTCCGGGCTCCGGAGCATTTCCTTGTTTGTCCAGTGTCCCGACCACACATCAGTCAGGACACTGGACACCCTACCACCAAACCACATGTAAAGCCAGACACTCTTTTTCTCCCCACTCTTACCCATTTTACCATTCTTGTTCCATTGCTCTCGCTCTCTAGGAAAGCAGCACAAACAAGGATCCACACTGCTGAAAGAATTAGGAGAAAGTACAGGTGCCTGGCAAAGGGAGCTCCAAACTTGATGAATAGTGACAACCTTATGGCTCCATTAGATAATATGAATGTAAACCGGTCATTTGGTATAACAGAAATAGTCACTAATCTACAGTAAAATCACCACAGAGCTGATGTTTCTTGTAACACTTTGACTTCATTTTGACATTTACTTTTGATAAATGCCTTGGCAGATGCCTTGCAGCAGGAGATCTTTATTATGCTGAGATACCATTGATTGCCACTGTCTCTTTAATGTTGGTATAGAATAGACTGATTGCCCTTGGTCTTCTTTCACCAGGCTAAAGTGGAACACTAAGGGTTTAAACTTATTCATTTTATAGTGATTTCTCTTCAAGCGTTGCTTTTAAAAATGAAGCTGTTTTATTGGAAGAGTTAATCTATTTCAATTACATGTTCAAATTAAAACAGTGTAGACCTATGAACTATATTTCAAAACTTCAGTTGCTTATAGGAGTTGAATACATCGGACTATCACAAAGAAAGAAAAGATTTGTTGAGGAATTACAGGTGTGAGACACTATTCAGTTTCCAAGGTGTACTGCCACTCTTACCAGAAACAATTACTATTATGAAGCTTCTATTAAAGAGGCCAAATTTTTTTTATTGCAGACCCAGTTGCACAATTGTCCTTAGCTGTGGAATTTTCTACTTTTCAAATGGTAAAACATGCTGATAGATATTTACTTACTGTTGGATTGGTGCAAGTTGATAGTTGGTGTCCTTACTCTGAATTTTTTCTGTTCTCTATTTTACCTTTCTTGTCATGCAACTAACCCAAGGGGGAAAAGTTGGATGTTGTGGAAAGCTCTATTTTTAGTTACTCTATTGATGGCGGAAGTTAATAGCTAAAGAGATAATGTCAAAGTGTAGCTATACTGGCATAGCTATACCAGCAAACCCTCCTAATGTAAATTTGGCCTTACTGAATGAAGAGAAAGTATCCTTATGAAACAATTGCCATGTAAAATGGCTTTTTAATACAGTTTATACTGGTTTCCTGAGTGAAATAAGCTACACTGGAAAAATTACTTTTATGTGCTTATACCTGCATCTACACTAACGTTTTTGCCAGTATAGAAATGTTGTAAAGAAAATCACACCCCTAACTGACATTACTAAACTGGCTAAAGTTTCTAGCACTGACCTGGCCTACACAAAAGAGTTAGTGTGTGACACTGGGAGAGGAAAAAGGATTGGATATTGTTAACTAGAACCACATGGCAGGCATACCTTCCTAAGTCTGGAGGGTTGCTATCCATGCTAATTTTGATGATGCTGTTTGATTTTGATGGTAGCATACAAGCATGCTTTCACGGTCTGTAAATCTTTTGGGAAAGGTGCAATTAAACAATGGCAGGATGATATCTGATAGAGTTAAAGGATAAAAAATAACAGTCATACAGAGTAAATTACCATGGACCTTATTCAGCTTGATGTAAAACACAGTATTTTGATACTGGGGAGGAACAGAGATAGCTGTCAACTCTGCTTAGTTAATTTTTATTACTTCAAAACTGTATCTACATTTCAAGGTTTTGTGTAACAGTATGTATGTGTAACAGGTTGGCAGTGTTTGTCTGAAACATCTCACCCTGGTAGCAGGTTTGATTCTACTGGGAAAAGGTTAAGTGGATTGTAGCATCTCCTGCATATAAGCAAGGTGGAAGTGGCTCTTTGAGGATAAAGGATCTTGGGTGTCGGGCAAGGACTCCTGAGGAATCTTAGCAGCCACCAAATGCAATTGAGGTTTGTGCTCAACTGGGTATTACCTTACTATTGGAGTGTGTTTGAAAAGTATCTGAAGGTAGAGCTGCTGCCAGCAGCAGTGTAGAAGTAAGGGTGGCATGGTATAGTATTGCCACCTTTACTTCTACACTACTGCTGGTGGGGTACTGCCTCCAGGGTTGGGTGCCCGGCCAACAGCCACCACTCTCCAGCTCTGAAGACAGCACCGAAGTAAGCATGGCAATACCGCAACCCCCTAAAATAACCTTGTGACTCCCCTGCAAATCCCTCTTAGGTCAGGACCCCCCATTTGAGAAACACTACTCCCCACCTCCAGTGAGTACCCCTACTGCAGGCCCCCCCTCCAAAACCCCCACTTCTCACTGCCCCCCCAGCAGTGTCCTCTTTTGGGGAACCTGAAATACAGTGACCCTATATACTAGTGTGAAGCAATGGCGTTGTTCTTTAGCTCAAGTGGGGAAGGGCCTCTGTTTTTGAAAGCTGAAAAACACCAGCTCTGTAGAGACAGCACCTCCCTTTTTTTTTTAAAGCCCTCTTGGGACCCGCAATATCTGATTGCAGGAGCAGACAGGGCCCCAGTTAGCCTATGAGAGACACCCCCAGAGAGCTCCAGGCAGCTCTGTGAGCACCACAACAGAGCGAGCTTTGCCACACCTGGCCCCACGAGACTGAGAGACGCCCTGAGGCTGCCTCAAGCGGAGCGAGCCCTCTGTGCGGAACCGGAGCCGGAACCGGCCAGCCGCTGTGTCCTTTCAGAGGCGATGCATGTAGCATACACCAGCAAGCAGCAGTGGCGCGATCCACCTGCTGGTTAGTCCCAGCCCAGGCACTGCACCACACTAGCTCAGGCGCGCGAGATTTATTTATAGCTCCAGAAGCGAGATTGACAGGAGACTGAGCCAATGAGAGGGCGCCTCTGGGGGGGTTGGCGGTTGGCCTGCCGTGGGGAACCATTTGGCCAATGGGCAGCCCGGCGAGCGGCAGCGGGCGGGCTCTCCGCGCAGCGGGCGGATGGAGCGGCCGCCGCTCTATGGGGTGGGTGGAGGCGGTGCGGGCTGAGTAGCTCGCGGCCCGTTAGGAGCCGCCTCAGCCCCTGCCGGCGAGGAAGCGCGAGCGGCAGCGGCTCACCCTCCGCGCGGCCCGGACCCAGGTGAGCGCGGCGGCCGGGACACGCCTCCTCCTCAGCCCGGGGCCTCGCGGAGGGCAGGTGGGGGCCCCACTGCGGGGGCCCCGGGCTGGTTCCTCTGGGCTAAGCCGCCGGCGAACCCGGCCCGTTGCCTCGGGGGCTGGGACCCCCTCCCCGGCTGTGCCGCGAGCGCTGCGTGTGGGGGTCCCAAGCGGGGTCTCCCTGGCCAGTGCCCCAGCCCGGCTCCCATGGGCGCCCCGGAGCAGGGACCGCATCTCCGGAAGCTCCTCCCCGCGGGGGCTGCCCCCCTCCCCGCGGAACGAGGCGACGGTTATTTATCGCCGCTGCCGAAGCAGCCCAGTCGGCCCCCGCGCAGCCCGGGGCGCGTGGGGGCGGTTGGCAGGTCCGCGAGCTCCGCTGCTGCCCCGGCGTTGTGGGATACCGGGGGAGAGGGATGGAGCTGTAAAGAACCTCAAGGGGGGATGGTAAGAGAGAACCTACCTCAGGAAAGGGATGCGAGCGAGACCGTTCAGGGGAGCCAGGGCAATAATCCAGCCTCAATTTGTCTGGTGTTTGGTCCTGCCAAGCCTGTGTGCTGGACAACCCCAGGCACAGCAGGGTGGTCTGGCCTTGACTCTGGTTATCTCTGAATTGCTTTTCAGTTTTGCTGAAGTTGTTATGATGGTTACATGATTTATCAGTCTTGAGCACCCTGCTAATGCTCAGTGGTTATAGTATTTTTATGATTGAGCGTGATATACATGAGACTTTCTTCAAAGTGACTTACAATTTTACCTCTAATCCTCACAGCCATCCTGTGAAGTAGATGCACTGCTAGTGCCCTCATTTTGACAGAGGAGGAGGAAACTGTAGCAGAGAGGTTTCCTGCTTGTAAGCAACAGTGGTAGACAGTGCTAAATGAGATTAGAACGAATTTGGTTTTGGTTTCCAGTCCTGTGTTTACACTTGTTCTCCTAACCCTACATACAGAAAAATGCTCTAATGAAAGGAAGGGTTTAAAAAAGGCTGTAATGAGAATGTATCCATTTATTTTTCTCTTTATATGTTTTCTTTTTGTATATTAAACAAAACAGCTTTTTAAAGGTGTGGGTGTTTTTTTGCTATTGTGAATTCTGTTTTCTAGGCACTTGTGCTCCAATGTGTGTTAAGGTTTCCTCAGAACCACAAGGTTCTGTAGGTCCTGATCCTACAGAGACTTATGCATAGTTGGACTGCAGGATTGGGGCATTAACGCATATCAGGTTTTGGCACACATTTGAAACTACTTCATGTCTATTGACCAAAGGTGTCTGAAAGTATATAGACATTAGCCAATTATTTGATTCAGTAAGATAGGGATGAGAGATGTTGAGGGCTCTCAACTGTCATTGCCTTAAGCATCTTGCAAAATCAGGCCTTTAGTCACATCGTCCATAGTGGGGAAGCCTAGGCCATCTCTATACTGGAGAAGTTTCACAAGTTTAACTAAATACATCTAGATAAATTGGTAGAAACCATATAATATAAATATATTTCAACTGGTTGACCCCTCATTTAGATCAGCTTTGTTTGCTAAATTACTTTGCTTAAATTACTAATTATTGTAAACTAAATCGATGTCTGAGGGTTAAGTGGTTTAAATACGTCAACATTGGGGCATGCACTGGGTTAACGAGATCAATGGAAAATTTTTTAGTTAAATTGTTGCAACCTTTCTAATATTGATAAGGTCTTAGAATGTGCAGCCTCTGATGCAGTCTAGTACAGTAACGCCTTGCTTAATGTTGTAGTTATATTCCTGAAAAATGCTTCTTTAAGTGAAATGATGTTAAGCAAATCCAATTTCCCCATAAGAATTAATGTAAATGGAAGGGTTAGATTCCAGGGGAATTTTTTTTACCAGACAAAAAAATATATATATATACACACACACACAGTATAAGTTTTAAACAAACAATTTAATACTGTACACAGCAATGATGATTGTGAAGCTTGGTTGAGGTGGTGGAGTCAGAGGGTGGGATATTTCCTAGGGAATGTCTTACTGCTAAATGATGAACTAGCACTCGGCTGAGCCCTCAAGGGTTAACACATTGTTAATGTAGCCTCACACTCTACAAGGCAGTGCAAATGGAGGGAGGAGACACAGCATGGCAGTGGCTGCAAACCTTAGAAACTGAAGGGGTGATGAATAACCCATGCTATCCCATTGGAGCGCACCACTCCCTCCACTTTCCAAAGTGCTGGGTGGGGGTCGTGGTGTGTGTGTGTGTGTGTGTGTGTGAGAGAGAGAGAGAGAGAGAGACACACCATATGTGTGAGAGACAGACGTGCCTTGTCCCTTTAAGTACACTGACCCCACTCTTAAGTACGTTGCCTTTTTATGTAGCTCAGCAATTTGAGACAGCAGCTGCTGCTAGCAGGCTCCCTCCGTCCTGAGCCCTATCCTGTCCTTCCCCCTGCTCTGTGGAGATGGGGTGCAGGAGTTGGGGGAGGGAGACACCCTGACATTAGCACTCCTCTTTTCCCCCTTGCCAGGCACAGCAAGCAGGAGGCTCCTGGGAGCAGCTCCAAGGTAGAGGGCGGGAACAGCACGTAGCAGTGGGGGGAGGGACACCTGAATTGATAGCCTGTTGGGTGGCTGCTGCACAGGGAACTTAAGGAGCTGATATGGGGCTGTTGGTCCACCCTGGTTCCAAGCCCTCACCAGCTAACTCCTACGGGCCGCTCTTTCTGCGAACAGTGGACGAAGCAAGTGGCTGCCAACCAACATTATAAGGGAGCATTGCACAACTTTAAATGAGCATGTTCTCTAATTGATCAGCGATATGACAACGAAACAACATTAACCGGGACGACATTAAGTGAGGAGTTACTGTACCCCTAAATAATGTTAACTAGGTTATAGGTGGAAAAAAGGAGGGGGTGGGGTTGAGAAGAATGGCATAAGAGCAAAACCAACCAACCAAAATTCACAATGCTACTTACTTCATTTGGAAACATCTAGTTTTGCACATATTACTGTGACTTACTTTCTTCCCCTTTCTGCTGTGGTTTGAGACATTCATATATCATGCCTTGTCTTATAAAAACTCTTTGAGCAATGACTGTCTTATGTGTTGGTACAGAACAGTGGGATCCCAGTCCTGATTGGGACCTCTAGATGTTACTGCAGATCATCATAATAGCTCTCTAAAATCAACCTAATGCTGTTATGGTCAGCATTGTTGACATCATTAATCTCCCAGTTAATTAGGCCTGTCATCTGAGAGTCATTTTAGGTTCCTTCCTCTTTCCAATCCTTCACATCCAGGCCATATAAAAATCTCACTGCTTTTTTCCCTTAACACTTCCAAGATCTTTTCTCTCTGTCCATACTACTTTAACTCTCATTTAGGCCTTCATCTTCTGACTTGACTACTGCAACCTACTCTCTGGCCTTCCTTATGTCCATCTCATCTCCCTCAGACCGTTCAAAATGGGGGTGCTAAATAATTTTTCCTAACCTATAATTCAACCTGTTGTCAGTCCTCTCTCTGAATCTCTCTACTGGTTCTCCCTCTCTTTCTTCACATCAAATTCAATCTTCTTGTCTACCTTAAATGTCCTTCACAACTCTCACGAAAGCTTATGCTCAAATAAATGTGTTAGGGCTGGTCTACGCTGGGGGGGATCGATCCAAGATACGCAACTTAAGTATCTTGGATCAAATTATGGCGCGGGATCGATGGCCGCAGCTCCCCCGTCGACTGCGCTACCGCCGCTCGCTCTGGTGGAGTTCCGGAGTCGACGGTGAGCGCGTTCCGGGATTGATATATCCCGTCTTAACGAGACGCGATATATCGATCCCGGATAAATTGATTGCTACCCGCCGACACGGCGGGTATTGAAGACGTACCCTTAGTCTCTAAGGTGCCACAAGTACTCCTGTTCTTTCTTCACAACTCTGCCCTTCCTATTTATCTATTCTTATATCTTATTGCATTGTCCCAGGTGCTCTTTAAACCCAAAGAAATTCTTACCAGCTGAGTAACAAACTTCTGTCAGATGAAATTTGAAATAGAAAAGCTGGCATATCTTAAAGAAACAATATCAGGTACTTAGGCTTTATGTTTATGCCATGTCATAAATGTGTAAAGTCCTCCAGATTTCTCTGGTACTTTACAAAAAAAAAAAAAAAAAAAAAAAAAATCCCGGAAACCAGACATTGTCCTGTTTTGGGAAGTTTGATCTGCTCAGGTAGGGCAAAAAGGCTGAATACTTAGAATTTTCCAGTAAATTGAGCTATTGGCTGGGCAATACTGGCATAGCTACCTCCTGCACTACACCCTGGTGTGAAGGGTAGTGGTGGACAGAGTGTAGTATTCTCAGATGATTCCTTGGGGACTGCTGCTAGCCGGTGTAGGTTGAAGGAGCTTTGAGGCCTTGGTGTAATCCATACCAGAGCTAAAGCTGTGGTTGAAAGAAAGTTGGAGACTGCTGGACCACATAGAATTGAGTAAAGCATATTGTTTTCTGTGCATCTGACTAAGGCCTGGTCTACACTAGGCGTTTATGTCGAAGTTAGCGCCGTTACATCGAATTAACCCTGCACCCGTCCACACCGCGAAGGTATTTAGTTCGACATAGAGGTCTCTTTAATTCGACTTCTGTACTCCTCCCCGACGAGGGGAGTAGCGCTAAATTCGACATGGCCATGTCGAATTAGGCTAGGTGTGGATGGAAATCGACGTTAATAGCTCCGGGAGCTATCCCACAGTGCACCACTCTGTTGACGCTCTGGACAGCAGTACGAGCTCGGATGCTCTGACCAGCCACACAGGAAAAGCCCCGGGAAAATTTGAATTTGAATTCCTTTTCCTGTCTGGCCAGTTTGAATCTCATTTCCTGTCTGGACATCGTGGCGAGCTCAGCAGCACTGGCAACGATGCAGAGCTCTCCAGCACTGATGGCAGTGCAAGCTCAGAATAGAAAGAGGGCCCCAGCATGGACTGATCGGGAAGTCTTGGATCTCATCGCTGTGTGGGGCGATGAGTCCGTGCTTTCCGAGCTGCGATCCAAAAGACGGAATGCAAAGATCTATGAGAAGATCTCTAAAGACATGGCAGAGAGAGGATACAGCCGGGATGTAACGCAGTGCCGCGTGAAAATCAAGGAGCTGAGGCAAGGCTACCAGAAGACCAAAGAGGCAAACGGACGCTCCGGATCCCATCCCCAGACATCCCGTTTCTACGAGGCACTGCATTCCATCCTCGGTGCGGCCGCCACCACTACCCCACCACTGACTGTGGACTCTGAGGATGGGATAGTGTCCACGGCCGGATCCTCGGACATGTTAGCGGACGGGGAAGATGAGGAAGGAGATGAGGAGGACGAGGCAGTCGACAGCGCTCACAACGCTGATTTCCCCGACAGCCAGGATCTCTTCATCACCCTTACAGAGATCCCCTACCAACCCTCCCCAGCCGTTACCCCGGACACAGAATCTGGTGAAGGATCATCCAGTAAGTGTTGTAAACATCTAAACATTTATTTGTAACAGAACATGATTATTAACAATGTAAAAAATGGGTTTCTCATGATTACTTTGAATAACTTAACGGTTCAGTCATGGGCAGTGCAAGTATTTCAAAAAAATCTAGCAATGTCCGGTTTTGCATGATTGTCCTGCCCAAGCCGCTCTACTGTGTAGTCCCTGCTACTGCAGCTACAGTAAGATGCGGTCTATATGTCCGGGGATGGAGCAGAAATCCTCCTGGGACATCTCAAGGAAGCTCTCCTGCAGGTAATTTGAAATCCGCTGCATTAGGTTCTTGGGGAGAGCGGCCTTATTGGGTCCTCCGTAGTAGGACACGTTGCCGCGCCACGAGACTAGCAAGTACTCCGGAATCATTGCTTGGCACAGCATGGCGGCATACGGCCCTGGTCTTTGGAGGCTTTCCCGGAGCATTCTCTGTCTGTCGCTCTCAGAGATCCTCATGAGGGTGATGTCGCTCATGAAGACCTGCTTTGAATGAGGTAGGGGAATGTTATTAGTGTTGGCTGGTTTGCAGCCACGCGGTGGAGGCGGGAAAGGGTCAGCCGAAAGGGATCGTTCCCGGGGACAGCCGCGAGGGTGTGGGACAGGAGCAAACTTCCTGCTTGCCGGATTGCTGGCAGCAGGGACCGACATTGATTTCAATGTGAAATGAGGCCATTGCTAATATTAAAGTTTTAAGCTGCCACGAATCTACGGCTTACCATGTCTGCCTGCAACAGAAATTCCGTTGTCCTGACAGGGTTCTCAAAAGTGCTCTGCAAAACCACAGACAGTGAATGCGAAGGCCGAGAATTCGACCTTGTGCTGAGTGCGCATGTGATAGGTGCTGTGCATGGTCCTGTTCACAGAGAAAGACTATGTTCTTTGTTCACAACTACATTTATGTTTCTGAGGAATTCACTCCCTTTTTCCCATTCCCACAGCCCCATCTGCGACTGTCTCACAACCTAGCCTGTCATCACACTCCCAGAGGCTAGGGAGGATTAGGCATAAGAAGAAGAGGACACGGGAGGACATGTTCTCCGAGCTTATAGCCTGCTCCAGAGCACAGGCAGCACAGCAGACCCAGTGGCGGGAGAACTTGTCCCAAATGCACCAAGCCAACATGGATCGGGAGGAGAGGTGGCGTCAGGAAGACCAGCAGGCGACTCAAACCCTGCTTGGACTACTGAGGGAGCAAACGGACACGCTCCGGCGCCTTGTGGATGTTCTGCAGGAACGGAGGCAGGAGGACAGAGCCCCGCTGCAGTCCATCTCTAACCGCCCTCCCCCGCCACCAAGTCCCATACTCCCTTCACCCAAAGTGCACAGAAGGAGAGGCGGCAGAGTCCCTGCTAACTCTCACTGCACCCCTGCAGAGAGCTCGAGCAGCAGAAGGCTCTCAGTCCCCAAAGTTTGACAAGTTCTTTCCTTCCCGCCTGACACAAGCCCCCGTCCAAGTTTCACTTCCCAGTCCCCTGTGTAGTTGTTAATAAAAAATATGTTTCTGTTAACTACTGTTTCCATCATGTTCTTTTGGAGGAGGGGGGGAAAGGGGGTTGGTAATTGGACAGGACAGTCACCTTTGGCAGGGTACATAGTCGGGGGCAGGCACAGCAGCAGGGCACATACATAGTGCAGTGATGCAGTGACTACTTACCCTGGTTAGTCTGGGAGGTTCTTTTCATGTTATGTGGTGGGAGGTGGGTTGCTCTGTGACTTTGTGGCACGGGAGGGCAGTTAGAGATCTGAAGCGGCGGTCCTTAGGCAGGATCACAGAGCCACACAGCAGGGGATCTGTAAGCGTCCCCCCCCGCCACAAAGTCACATAGTACCCCCATACACACAGTCCCTATCAGGAGGGGTGACAGGCTCCGTTGAAAGAACCATCCCACCGCACCGGAGCCTGTCAGTCCTTCAGTTTAGAAGCTGCATTCGCGCGACTACACTACACCCGCTCCGCACCACAGTCTGCGTCCCAGTTTTAAAAAATTCCCGCGAAAACAGTATTACAGAAAACGGTGTGCTTTAACAAAGTAGAACTATTTTTATTTTGAAACGTGTGTTGGAAGTGGGGTGAAGGCTTCTCTGTACACAAAATTAGAAAGTCACAGGTTACCCTGCTCACTCAGGAACTTTGCTTTCAAAGCCTCCCGGATGCACAGCGCTTCCCGCTGGTCTCTTCTAATCGCCCGGCTGTCTGGCTGTGAGTAATCAGCAGCCAGGCTAATTTCCTCAACCTCCCACCCCGCCATAAAGGTCTCCCCCTTGCTCTCACAGAGATTGTGGAGCACACAGCAAGCTGCTATAACAATGGGGATATTGGTTTCGCTGAGATCACAGCGAGTCATCAAGCTTCTCCATCTCCCCTTGAGACGTCCAAAAGCACACTCCACCACCATTCTGCACTTGCTCAGCCGGTAGTTGAAGAGTTCTTTTTCAGTGTCCAGGGCACCTGTATAGGGCTTCATGAGCCAGGGCATTAGCGGGTAGGCTGGGTCCCCGAGGATGACTATAGGCATCTGCACATCCCCAACAGTTATTTTGTGGTCCGGGAAGTAAATACCTTGCTGCAGCCGTCTAAACAGACCAGAGTTCCTGAAAACACGAGCGTCATGAACCTTGCCCGGCCATCCCACGTAGATGTTGGTAAAACGTCCCCTGTGGTCCACCAGTGCTTGCAGCACCATGGAAAAGTAGCCCTTTCTGTTAATGTACTGGCTGGCCTGGTGGTCCGGTGCCAGGATAGGGATGTGAGTTCCATCTATGGCCCCACCGCAGTTTGGGAATCCCATCGCTGCGAAGCCATCTATGATCGCCTCCACGTTTCCCAGGGTCACTACCTTTGGCAGCAGTACATCAACGATTGCCTTGGCTACTTGCATCACAACAACCCCCACGGTAGATTTGCCCACCCCAAACTGGCTCGCGACTGACCGGTAGCTGTCAGGCGTTGCAAGCTTCCAGAGGGCTATGGCCACTCGCTTATGGACAGTCAGGGCTGGTCGCATCCGGGTGTCATTGCGCTTCAGGGCAGGGGACAGCAACTCACAAAGTTCAAGGAAAGTTCCCTTCCGCATGCGGAAGTTTCGCAGCCACTGTGATTCATCCCAGACCTGCAGCACTAAGCGGTCCCACCACACAGTGCTGCAGGCCCGTGCCAAAAAAAAAAAAAAAAAAAAATCAACATGACCCATTGCCACCGTGATGTCCTCGGCGCTGGGTCCCCTGCTTTCTGAGAGGTCTGTGCTACTCTCACACTTCAGGCCATCACCGCGTTGACGTAGCCTCCTCGCCTGACTTTTCTGCATCTGCCTCAGGGCAACCTGTATGATAAGCTGCGAGGCGTTGAGAGCGGCCACAACTGCAGCGATGGTTGCAGCGGGCTCCATGCTCACAGTGCTGTGGCGTCCGCGCTGTCAATGACTTGAAAAGTGCGCGAAATGATTTCCCGCCGGCGCTTTCAGGGAGGGAGGGAGGGCGGGAGTGAGTGATGGATGGATGACGACAGTTACCCAAAAGCACCCTCGACACATTTTTTTACCCAGAAGGCATTGGTGGCTCGACCCAGAATTCCAATGGGCAGCGGGGACTGCGGGAACTGTGGGATAGCTGCCCACAGTGCACCGCTTCCAATGTCGACGCTTTCCCCGTTAGTGTGGACTCACAAAGTCGAATTACTGTCCTTAGTGTGGACACACACGTTCGACTTTGCAATATCGATTCCAAATATTCGATTTAAGTAAAATCGAACTACTCTCGTAGTGTAGACAAGGCCTAACACTGTTTTGGGTTCCTGTGCATACTATTTTGGGTCAGGAGCAGTTAACTAAAATACTGTGACTCTGGAAATGCTAATTTAGAGCTCTGATCCTTCAGTTCACTGTTCACCGGTGCACCACTGCATCTGCATAGTCTTGTTGATTTGAGTGATGCTCTGTGCAAGTGCACCACTGTTACTTACGTGCAGTGACTCACAGGATTGAGGCCTTGGACTGTTGGTCTTTTCTTGAAGAGTTAATCTTCTGTGATTCTAGTATGTACCTGTGCAGCACTTGAACGATGAGGCTTGGTCCTGTTTGGTACCTCTGTAACAAATACTAATATTACGGATATTTGTAGCATACAAACAAAACCTGTGTTAATTGTCTTTTCAAAAACAAAACTTTTTAATGAAAAGGACATATTAGTATGTCAAGTAGTATTCAGTTTTGAGGAAAATATCCCAAAAATGGGTGACAGCAGAGGAGAATTAATCTGAGTCATACTTTACTGTATCCTTTTTAGTAAAGAGTGTCCTAGTACTAATGGTGTTTCTATTATGTGTTTTGAGATAGAGGTGAGACTGCTTACGAATATATTTTTGTGCCTCTAACTGATCAATTGTGTTCCTTTTGTAAACAGGAGTAGAAGCATAAAGAAGTTTACTTTATGAAGGCTAATGAGTGACTCGAGAGAAAGTTCGAAGCGGTGTAACTGCTGGACTGGTTTTACAGAGCTTTTGAAATGAGAGAGCTACATCTCTCATTCCTGTTGGTCAAGTGACGCTAATGGTGGAATAAACTAACTTCAGTACAACTGATCAATCCAAATCGCAAGTACAATATAAAACAAGTGTGATGTTGAAATGAGATGAGGCTCCGAAATGGAACTGTGGCCACCGTGTTATTTTTCATCACTTCTTTTCTCAGTTTGTCCTGGTACACTGCATGGCAAAATGGTAAAGGTAAGACATTTAAAAATATTTTCTGAAAAGAAACTGAACTCTAGCTATGCGTGAAGGAGAAGTGAATGATGCAACATATGCTGGTTTTTTTTAAACGCTTTTTTTAATGCTAGTAAGCTGTAAACTGAATGTTGACTACTTCTGCTCAAGAATATTACCTTGATGAGTAATATGCATCTGTTCTTGCAGTCAGAAAATCAACCTGGAGGGATGCCTATTGTTTTTGTTTGAAAACATATTTCTGTGGAGATAAACAAGACTTTTTCTTTTCTTTTCTTGATGGAAAAGGGCTATTTTAGGCAGTATCTCCATTGCACATTTGCAGGAGAAACAGATGCTCTTCTCCAATTTTTCCTGTGACAGTTGCCCAGTGGGCCAGGCTGAAGAATATAAACATTACTTTTTGGTGCCACATTCTGTTTTTTCCTATTGATTTGGTGATTGAAACAGCAAACTGCCACTCAGCATCTTTTGAGAGATTTTTCTCCCTTCTGTCTTGCCTTTTGAGGGAAATGTAAAATATTTCCAGTTTGACCTGTTTATATTAAATATTCCCTTTCTAATAATTTAAATGAGAAATTAGTGAATTCTATATATTAGATTTTTACAAAACTGATATGTTTGTTGAGTATTGTATTACTGTTATCTCAAGTCACTTTAAAATGATGAATTTTGCTCTAATTACCCCTGCTAAGACAGACTTTCTCAATGGGGGAATGTGAGTGCATCAAACTTTCTGGAGGAACAGGGGGTTGGCGGCGGCACGGTGAATCTTGGAGTAAAAGTGCCATGGGTGGGTGGGCAATTACCAGATCACAGTACCTCTCGCTCTTTCAAATTTTGGGGAGGGACAGTCAGATTAAATTTGAGTGAGTGGCATTGTGACTTGGCACTTATTACTTTTGCCATCCTTCCAGCTCCCCTTATCTGATGCTTTCTAAACAGGTAGGAATGTTTTTATAGCACCATTTGACTTGCATTTTGAGTAATTTGCCTAGTAGTTCATGAATACACACACAGAACACTAGGTGTCAGTCTACTCGCATTGTAAGGATGGGCGGGGAAGCCAAGCTTTTAAAAATAAAATAAACTTAAAAAATGCTAAGGTGGGACATGGTTTAAAAAAAAAAAAAAAAAGGCTGGGAACCTCTATGCTAAGAGAGTGCTGTTTTGGGGTTCTGATGCTGATCCTGCACCACTGAAGCATTGACTTAGAGGAAAGCAAGCCAAGACTTGCCAGGAATCCCATCTGTTACAGAGAAAGCCAGCCTAGAGTCTTTCTTTAACAAAAAAAAAATCTATGGGAAGAAAGAGAAACAAAGCCTTTGGGAAGAAACATACGGGCTGTGTTGCAGGTTGGCTAATTTGTCTTCATTGGGCATTTGTAGGAGAAACAGATGCTGTGTCCTGTAATCTGTTTTGTAACAGTTGGTCAATGGGCTTGGCTGCTGAACATAAACATCAATGAAACGGCTGAATTCTTGAGGTCATGATACTGTAAATTGGTTTTAATTGGCCAATAGACATTACATTTTACAAACAATGAAAACAAAGATATTAATATTGTACCAGAAATGCTGAATTTTGAATCTTGGCTTATAAAATACACGTACTCTTTCTAATAAAAGTTTAATGCTATATAACTTGGGCAAAGATATTACAACATGCTGCTTCTGCAAATTCTGATGACTGTGTCTTTGTTTATAAATACCTTGATACATATCTGTGGACTTTTAGTCAGGGTGGATTTAAATCACTAGTCAGGAAGACTCAATTTAATCATGGATTTCTACATAAAAGTGTATTCTTGTTGGTTGTCATAACTTTAATACATATTCTTCACAACTCAGAGAATTGTAGGTTTCATTTTTAGAAGGTACACATTATACATTTTAAAAATGACTTATGCTGAAAACTTTTCAGATTAGTTTTACAGCTATATTAGAAAATGAATGATTGGTTATTTCATTTACCAAAGGTAATTTGAAGCAGTTCACCTCCCAATGACTTCATAAATATCTATCTCCAATTCAAGAGGTTAATCATTAATATTTGGAGGATTTTCTTGCCATGCTGTATTAGGAGGAGAATATCACCAGACAGACATTTAAATTGTTTTATTTAATTAAAACAACAATGTTGTATATTCTGGATTTTTATCTTCAACAGCAAACATAATATTTTAACCAAACAAGCGTTTGAATTTAGTTAAACATTCAAGTTTTTTAAAATCAGGTTTGTTAAAATTGTTTTTAACATGAAAAACATTAAAATATTGGCTTCTACAGCTAACTCAGTTGTCTTCACCTTCATTTTCCTGTTTGTTCATAATCAGGAAAAGAAAAACAAGCTTTCCTGCTTTTTCAGGTCCCAAATGATTTCTCAATTTTGAATGAATTAGTTTAAAGGAAGAAAATATTCTTTCTACACCAGCAGAAGAAGCTACTGCTGTTAAAAGCGAGATTATCACTTCAACAGTCTCTGAATCCAAGTGCTTAAGTTACTTCCACCAGTTCAATGGTGTGACTTTCTTTAAAACATCATGAGCAAACATATATTTTTTGAATGGTTCACCCTTAGCTCTGAAGTTTATTATAGTTGGCATTATGGAGAGATGATTGCTGGATGTCCATGTCATAACTGCTGAAGAAGAGGAGTTGGCTAAGGTTTGACCCTGGTACAGAGTATTGAGAATATTTGCAAGAAAATGAGCTGGAGATAGTGCTAGTCATAGAATATCTGGGTTGGAAGGGACCTCAGGACGTCATCTAGTCCAACCCCCTGCTCAAAGCAGGACCAATCCCCAACTAAATCATCCCAGCCAGGGCTTTGTCCAGCCTGACCTTAAAAACCTCTAAGGAAGGAGATTCCACCACTTCCATAGGTAACCCATTGCAGTGCTTCACCACCCTCCTAGTGAAAAAGTTTTCCCTAATATCCAACCTAAACCTCCCCCACTGCAACTTGAAACCATTACTCCTTGTTCTGTCACCTGGTACCACTGAGAACAGTCTAGATCCATCCTCTTTGGAATCCCCTTTCAGGTGTACACCTCTACCCCGATATAACGTGACCTGATATAATACAAATTCTGATATAACGCAGTAAAGCAGTGCTCCGGGGGGAGGGGGGGCGGGGCTGCGCACTCTGGTGGATCAAAGCAAGTTCGATATAACGCGGTTTCACCTAAAACGCGGTAAGATTTTTTGGCTCCTGAGGACAGCGTTATATCGAGGTAGAGGTGTAGTTGAAAGCAGCTATCAAATCCCCCCTCATTCTTTTCTTCTGCAGACTAAATAATCCAAGTTCCCTCAGCCTCTCATAAGTCATGTGCTCCAGCCCCTTAATCATTTTTGTTGCCCTCCGCTGGACTCTTTCCAATTTTTCCACATCCTTCTTGTAGTGTGGGGCCCATTCATTTTTTTTAATGCTTGTAATTTAACTCTGTCATTGCATATTTCTCTTTAAAGATCTCACTCAGTGCCTTCCAGATTTCAACAGCATCAGCAATAAAACAGCTATTTCCCTCTGTTTTGTTCAAGGCTACAGAAATAAGCTTCAGGTTACTCAGCATGTGTTCAACATTTCTCTTAAGCCCAATGTTGAGGACTTTGGCTGTGACAGTGCCATCTATTTTTTTCACAATTTTGTTCACAAACTGTTGTCAGATTAGGCCAGTTCTTGATATGGTGCTCAAAATAGTCCACTACTGAGTTCCATCGCATGTCTTGTGGGAGAGGTAGCTTGGTTCCTCCCACTTTTTTTCAGAGCAGCTGCTGCAAAGTGGTTGTTATGGAAGTATTTTGCAATTTCAACAACATTCGCCTTTATTTCTGGAACACAGAAGTCTTTAGCTATGAGGTGCATCAAATGAGCACTGCAACCATATGTTATTAGCTTGGGACTCTCTTCACACTCTCCTAAATAATTTTTTCTGATCTTGGATACATTTGCAGCATTGTCTGTGATCAAGCTGCGTACTAGACATTTGAATTTTTTTTCAGTTTGTTATAGCTTTTACTGCTGCTTGTAAACATTATGCTGTGTGTGCATTTCCTGATATATCAATTGTTTCTGTAAGGAAGACATTCCCTTCTTCTGTTGTCACACAAGCACATACAACAAAATCATTGTGGACATTGTTAACCTGAGTCTTGATGGGTGGCGCAATTTTACTCTCCAGACCTTTTGCACACTGCTCAACTTCTCTTTCATACACTTTATCCAGCAATTTGCCTGCAACATCCGCTCTGTTGTGGGGACTGTATCCTGGTCATAATGACTGAACCTTGTTAACGAAGTGTGGGTTCTCAGTCATATGGAAAGGAGAGTTTGTTGCATAAATAAACTGGGCATTTTTTTCATTAATTATCTCTTTTTGTAATCTGCTGGTTCTTATCACAAACTTATCTATGGTTGTTTCTGGATGATGGATTTTTTTTCTTTTTGCTACAGGTGATATACTGTGGCTATGTGACATACATGATCTGACTGAAACACTATCATTGGCAGATCACTCTGAAACTATAGAAAAAGATGGTGATGTTGAAGGTGGATAGTCTTCAGAATCCTGTATGTTGAGGATGGATTCTCCTAAACAAAATAAGTCAATGCAGTTATTTAATTATTATTACCCTACTGCTCATTTAGTACCACTCATTACATTCACTGACACTCAGTACTACTTTAAAGGTGAAATTGTTAAAGGTAAGATCTGCATATTTCAGCTATTTATTTTTTTATCACAACTGCATCTAAAATGATAGTACCATAGAGTAACAACTATATTTTTTGCTCAAACATGAGAATTCAAGAATAGTCCAGAAGGAAGACAGGCAATCCTTAAGAAAGAAGTATGAAATAAAAAAGTTTACCAACCTGAAGATCCTGCGTGTTCAAACATGTTCTTTTATCATCTTCAACGCAGCAAGGAACACTTCTCATGATGATGTTTCATTCGGGCAACGAGGCTTCTTTGTTGCACTGTTTGCATTTTGCACGCATGCCTGTCTTACCCACAGGTAGAGGAATTTCATGAAAATATTTCCAAACTGGGTCTCTCTTACGGCCTACTGCCATTATAGGTTTTCCCTTCTAGTGAGAGAATGGTATGGTAGATCTCAAATCAATGAAGGCTACACTCAGAAAGACCTTAAAACTTCTGGAATATGCTGCTCAAACAGTTTCACTTTTGTTTCTACTGCCTGTCCCTCCCTTCTCACATTTATCTCCAGACTTCTTTTCCTTGTCCAGGTCTATTCCGCCCCCAACAATCTTCTGTTCATTGAACTTTTTGAAACTTTGCACTTTTAGAGAGAGGTAAGGGATTGACTCTGTGTACACAAATTTGCAGAGGGACAATAGGGTTGAGGTCTGTTATTTCTCACCTCTATTTATTTATTTATTTTATTTTTTTTAAACATTTTTGCTGTTAACAAGCATGTTATCTCTGGAGACACAAATCCACAGTTTGAGAACTGCAAAACTAAGCATCTCTGATAGTATCTTCTAGACTGAGCACTGAGTCCCATTGGGTAGATAGAAAGATTAACCTAAATAATCTATACAGAAGCCCCTGGAACCCCATAAGATTGGATCCCTAATCCATGAACTGTTGGAACTCATTTACAAAACTTTTCTTAAACATTACATGAATATATTGTCTCATACTATAGAATTAGAATTTATAATCCCTATTCTATGATAAGATATCTTTGAGCTATAATGTATCTTAATTAAAATGATCTTTAGATAGGTTTTTCCCTCAAAGCATTTTATCAAAAAAATCCAATTTAAATAAAAAATCAGATTTTTTTTTTTAAATCATTGATTTTTATCCATCCTGCTGGTAACTGAGAGGGAATATGAATGCTATTCAATTGATTTGGGGAACTGGTTTGTTGTGTGTGTGCACACATACACACTGGTTTTCCTATAAGAAAAATAGTTTGGTTTACTATTCCAAAGATTTTTTTTTTTTTTTTTATTACTATGTGCTTCAACTAAAAAAGACTCTCGTGTCTCTAATTTCAGATGTCTTTTTTGTAATTTTAAGGAACTCATGGGGTAGACAATGAGGAAAAAAACAAATTATTAATAATCACCTTTTATTATTTTCATTGTGGTTAGTTACAGTCTGATATACACATTAGGTAATAACCTAATTTAAGGTTTTATCCTGTTGCTGTTAGTGAGACATTAAAGAGTTTGAACAGTAAGACTGCAATTCAGTGGAAATGGTGGTTGGGATGTTGGCATGCATTCACGAAAGGATGAGTGCATTACATAGCCACAAACGTCTAATGCTGCTTTAGACAAATCACTCCTTGGCCTCAAGTGGCTTGAAGCTTAATTAACATTTGATAAAATGTTTTGATATTTTTGAAAGAGAGGTATTATTACTATATGACCAGTCTTGCTGCCTAGGAATTTGTGGCCACTCACAAACATGTAAGTTTGATGAGGCAGTGGTGGGCACATCTGCCACGCTGCTGGTCATGGACAACCAGGAGTTTCTCAGAAGGAAGAGCAGGACAGAGACCCCATGGTCGACATTCTGGTGCCTGAAGGTCCCTTGAGGGTACATTTTGTGTCTCATTTAAGACCATTCAGAACACTACTAAAGTGTTGTGGCAAACGCCTGTCTCTCCTTCCTCCCCACAGCCAAAGGGTGAAGAAGTAGTATTTTGTGCCTTCAAAAGAGTGAGTACCTTTTCATTCACTCTCAGCCGGGCACATTGGAGGGGAGGTCTGCCAACAGAAAGGAAAGGCGAGGGCAACCGGGACCGACTCCCAAGTCCAAGGAGGCAAAGAAGTTGGATCTCTTCAGTAGGAAGGTGTAGTCTACTGGGGGGTTCCAGCTTCGCATTGTCAGTGAGCAGGTGGTCCTTGGCCACTACAGCTTTAACTTCTGGAACATGTCCAATTCAAGGAGCTGCTTCTGGCTGACTCTCGTTCGGAGTTTGCTGCTGTTCTTGAGGAAGGCAAGGTCGTTGCAAGGACCTCCTTACAGGCCTCCGTGGATTCTGCGGACTCAGCAACCCAGACTGTGTCAACAGCCATCGCTATGAGAAGGAGCTCATGGCTTCAGGTGTCGGGACTTCCGCATGAAGGTCTGCAGACAATTCAAGACTTGCCTTTCAATGGCTCATGGCTTTTCTCAGAGGAAACAGATTCTAAGCTCCATAGCCTTAAAGACTCATGGGCAACACTGAAGTTCCTGGGCCTTCATACATCAGCCCACCCCACAGAGGAAACATTTTAAGCTGCAGCCTACCCCTCGCTTCTACCTTTCTCCCCCAAGACAGGACTGTAGCAGGAGGTGGGGCAGGAATAATAGATGGAGACCTTCAGTCCTCCTCTAACCAGGACCAGGATTCAGTGAGGCAGCTCTCAGCCCCCAAGCCAAACTTTTGAGGGTGCGCCTGGGGGCGATGCACCAGTCCAGATCCCGGATCCTTCCTCTCCCTCCGCAAATCATCTATCCCATTTCTACCATACCTGGGCACAAATGACCTCAGACCAATGGGTCTTGAGCATGGTAGAAATGGGATATTCTCTCCAATTCTGTTTCCTCCCAACTTCCCCGTCCCTGTTCAGGGACCGTTCCCATGAGCAACTTCTCATGCAGGAGGTGCAAACGCTCCTACAAATTGGGGTGGTAGAGAGAGTCCCTCCGGAATTCAGGGAGTTCTGTTCTTACTGTTTCCTAATTCTGAAGGCCAGGGTGGGCTCAGACCTACTTAGACCTGTGAAACCTCAACAGATACATGAAGTTGAAGTTCCGCATGGTCTCCCTGGCTTCCTTTATCCCCTCCCTGGATCCAGGGGACTGGTACACTGCCCTTGACTTGAAGGATGTGTACTTTTACATGTCCATAGTCCCGTCCCACAGATGGTTTCTCCTCTTCCTGGTCAACAACACCCACTATCAGTTTACGGTTCTCCCCTTTGGCCTCTCGGCAGCGCCGTGGGGGTTCACCAAGTGCATGTCGGTTGTAGTCACCTTCCTGCGGAAGGAGCAGGTACAAGTATTCCCATACCTAGACAACTGGCTAATCAAGGGCCATTCTAGGGCCCAAGTGGAGGACCACGTGAGCCTGGTTCGGGCGACATTCGACAGGCTTGGGCTGATACTGAATGTGGCGAAATCAGCCCTAACGCTTACTCATAGGATAGAGTTCATCGGAGTGCTCCTAGACTCCGGTCAAGCCAGGGCATTCCTTCCGGAAACACGTGTTCTCACCATAGGCGCCATCATAGAGGCGATACCCCACTACTACGGCACGAAATTGGCTGAAGCTGATCTGCCATATGGCCACTTGTACATATGTAGTACAGCACACCAGGCTGCTGCTCCGACCCCTTCAAGCTTGACTAGCCTTGGTATACAGGCCGAATTGAGACCGCCTAGTCAATTTGGTCACACTCCTCCAGTTATCGAGCCCTTCCTGTGGTGGCTTGACCCACAAGTGGTGTGTGCGGTAGTGGCCTTCCCGGGCCCCAACCCTTGCTGTCTCTAGTAATGGATGCATTGGCAATGGATTGGAGGGCACACCTAGGAAGACTCAGGATTCAAGGTCTCGGGTCCTAAGCAGAACTTTTGCTGCACATTAATGTCAGGGAGCTATGTGCAGTTAGCCTTGCTTGCCAGACATTTCACACCCATCTGGAGGGCAGATGTGTATATCCATATTGACAGACAATACAAGTGATGTTCTATATAAACAGACAGGGTTATGCTTGCTCCTCTCCTCTGTGCCAGGAAGCCCTCAAGCTGTGGGACTTCTGCATTGCCCACTTGATACATCTGGAGACATCATACCTTCCAGGCTCTCAAATGAACTGGTCGATCATCTCAGCATGTCCATCCACAACCACAAGTGTTCCCTCTGCCCGGATGTCGTGATCAACATCTTCTGAAGGTGAGGATTTCGTCAGATAGACTTGTTTATAACATGGCACAACAGGAAGTGTCAGCAGTTCTATTCCTTCCTGAGTCACAGCCTTGTCTCGCTTGCAGACACCTTTCTTCTCCCTTGGTAGGGGCACCTACTGTATGCATTCCCACCCTTTCCGCTTGTGCACAAGGTCCTGCTGAAAGCCCAAAGAGAGGGAGCATCAATGATCTTGATAGTACCGGGATGGCCAGGTCACCACTGGTTCACCACCCTTCTAGACCTGTCAGTGGACACACCTATGGCACTGCCTCTGGTCCTGGACTTGATCACGCAGGACCACGGCCGTCTCCAGTATCTTAATCTAGAGTCTCTCCACCTCACGGCATGGAAACTCTGTGACTAAACCCTTTGGAGCTCACATGCTCAGACTCTGTTAGGGTGGTTCTCTTTGGCAGCAGGAAACTGTCCGCTCGAGCCACTTATTTGGCTAAGTGGAAGAGGTTCTCGATTTGGTCACTGCAAAAGGACACTCTGCCATTACAGTTATCAATTCCCTTCATCCTGGATGATTTACTGCACCTGAAACAGCAAGGCCTGGCAGTATCGTCAATAAAGGTGCTCCTGGCTGCCATCTCTGCTTTCCATCCCAGTTCTGCTGACTGGTCAGTATTCGCTAACCCCATGGTTGGCCACTTCCTCTAGGAACTAGATAGACTGTACCCTCATGTAAGATCCCCTTGGGATCTCAACCTGGTGCTCTCAAGGCTGATGGGCCCTCCTTGTGAGCCCTTAGCAACATAATCCCTCCTCTATTTTTTCTGGAAAGTGGCATTCCTGGTGGCAATAACTTTAGCCAGGGGAGGTGTCTGAGCTTAAGGCCTTGACCTCTGAGCCCCCTTGTACTGTTTTTTTTATAAGGACAAGGTACAATTGCGGCCACACCTGACTTTCCTCCCAAAGATAGTTTCGCTATTCCACGTGAATCAGGACACATTTCTTCCAGTGGTCTTCTCTAAGCCACATGCTAGTAACCAGCAATGGATGTTCCACTCCCTGGATGCCAGACGAGTGTTAGCTTTTTACATTGAGCAGACAAAGCGGTATTGAAAATCAACACAGCTCTTCATTGCAATTGCTGAGTGGATGAGGGGGCTTCCAGTATCATCCCAAAGGATTTTTTCGTGGATCACGGCCTGTATCAGGACGTGCTACGACCTAGTAAAGATACCTGTCCCAGCAATAACAGTGTACTACACAAGATCGCAGGCTTCCTCAGCAGCGTTCCTGCACAAGTCCCCATTCAAGACATCCGCAGGGTAACGATGTGGTCATTGATCCATACCTTTGTCATGCTATGTCATTACACAGCAGGCCAGAGATGATGCCGCATTTGGCAGAGCGGTGCTACAGTCTGTGACTCAGTGAACTCTGACCCCTCCTCCTAGGGACTGCTTGGGAGTCACCTACTTGGAAATGACATGAGCAAGCACTCGAAGAAAAAACGGTTATCTACCTGTCGTAACTGTTGTTCTTTGAGATGTTGTTCGTCTATTCCAAGACCCACATGCCTACACCTCTGTTGAAGTATTCCGGCAAGAAGGAGTGGTGGTGGGTGAAGAGGTGGCGGGTTGGCAGGGACCTATATACACTGCCATGAAGGCGTGACTCTAGGGGGCTTCACAGCTGACCCAACGGGCACCGCTAGAGGAAAAACCTTTCAATGACTGTGCATGTGGCACGGGCACATCTACTTGCAATGGATATGAACAGCACATCTCAAAGAACAGCAGTTATGAGAGGTAGGTAACCATTTTGTTTTTTTTATATTGGGAAGTATTAGTAATCTTTGAACAATGCATGTTCAGTGGAATTGTAAAAGAATTAACTTAGCAGAACACTAATTCCTAAAATGTAACTTTATTACATTAGGAATACCCATTCCTTTGGGATGAAAGGCAGTATATGCAAGATTCTATGCACTCTAACATAGCTGATAACCTATTCAAGTAATTAAAAAAAACCCCTACAAGCTAATGAAAAATAATAAATACCTTGATTCCTTATAGTACTGTAAAATAACTTGTTTACCCTGCTCAGAAAATTAATTGGAAGAATTTCATTTGTGCATCATGACTATATTGAATGAAATCAGTGTGTATTTTCTAAGTGCTGCTGTGTTTCTGTTCATTGTGTTGGTTTTAAAATGAAAGATATTTTTGCAAAATTGAAATATTAAATTATGCTAATGATGTATATGAGATGTGGTAATAGTGATCAAAAGAAAGCTGTATTAAATGTGTTCCAAATTGTAAGAAACCGTGATTTGCAGTGTGACTTTTTTGATGCCTATAGTTAAAAATACAAAAATTCAGTTCATCTGCTACATTATGAATAGGGGCTGTTTTATCTCTGTGGTTGAAAATAGTGTAATCTATTGGAAAAGACATCAACTGTAACAGAAACAAGCACCATTTCCTGTGTACTAGTCTTTTTTTTGCCCGGGGGAGAACTGAATTATATGGAACCTCTTAATTCTTGCTGATCTCAGGGGGGATCAAAGGTATTTTAAGTGTTGGGTGCTTACTGTGGAACTCATTCAACATATGACTTCGGAATATGAGAAATTTTTTGTATCCCTATCTCATCCTGTCAAGAGGAAATGCCAACACAGGCAACATCACTTCTTGTTATTGAGACTGAAGGACAAACCAGATAACCAGGACTTGAACAATGAAGTTGAAAAATGTGTTAGTACATAGGAACACATAACAGCACAGTCCATTGAGCAACAAGTATGAACACTGGTTAAATTAGTAGTGAGATAAAAAAGAGACTTTTTAAAAATGAAAAAAAAGAAAAACCCCAAGCTACAATGAAATGAAGAAGTAATTGGCAACATTTAAGCTGTAAGAATTATTTCCACACAAAACATGTGCCTTATTGGCTGTAGCCGAGGCACAGACAGAGAACCATATGCTTCTCTTGACATGAGCTCCTTAATAGGAGTCTGGATTTTCTGATGCTTTGTTTTCATACAGTGAGATGTCCTACAAATGGTTGGCCCACCACCTCTCTCATGAGGAAATAGAGAAGAGCATGAGGTCTTGAGGTTTATAAAAATATATAGCAAGCTTCCTAAATTTATGTCCTTTCTGTTTTGCACTATGAATATGTAGAGGTACATAGGAAATCAGTCGCATTAGAAGAGATTAAAACCTGTTCCCATTTATTCTATCTAGCTGTAAAGAAAAAAAAACAAAAAGAAAAAACCATTCCTAGATAGATGTGCAACTGTGCCACTATTAGTGCTAGGCTGCTTTAAACACTATAACTGTTTCATAACTATCCTATCAAATTTCTGCTATAAAATAAAGGTAATTTACAAGTCACACTTTTTTTTTAAACCTTCCAAATCTTATTACAGAGCTCACTTTAAATGCTTTTATGTTCATTGGCCCTCCCAAGTATGGATGGGGTGTTAGGGCTTGTCTACAATTGAAACACTGTAGTGGCATAGCTGCAGTTGTTCTGCTGGAAGTGTCTATACTGAAGCACTACTACACTGATGGGAGGGGTTCTCCCATTAGCATAGGTAATCTGCTGACCTAGCTACTGCCTCTTGAGGAGGTGGAAGATTTCTTCCATCAACCTAGCACTATCTACATTGGGACTTAAGTTGGTTTAACTGTGTTGCTCAGGGGTGTGGATTTTTCACACCTCGGAGAGACATAGCTGGGTTGATCTAATTTTCTGATGTAAATCAGACCTATGAAACAGAACCTTTAGTAACATTAGTTGTCAGCAGTGAGACGAAATTTCAAGAATTATGGTGAAGATTTGGCTTTTTACTGATTGGTGCTGACCAAGGTTTTGTCCATCTACACTCCAAGTAAACTGTTTTCATCTTTGGTTCAGGAGGATTTGTTGCTCATAATTATCAGTTGTTCAGTGTCTTAGTATGTCTGTGTGTTACTTCTTGTATTTAGCCTCAGTAAACAGGGTTCGCAATATATAAAAAAATATTTAAAAAAAAATACCCTGTTGATTGGACTCTGATGTAAATGAGAATAGTACAGTATTTAAAGAATTAAATTATCAGAATTTGGAAGTGAAATAACAAGTAGCTTGCTGTTACTTTTTTCCTTATTTGGCAGGTAACTAGGGCCTCCTCATTTCATAGAATGTTCCTTTTTTGAGAACATATTTTAAATACCTTTACTGCATATTAATCTTCATTTCAGTCATAAGCAGGATATAAATGCAGCTCACTATCTGAAAAACAGTTATGATTAAAGGAAGGAAGGAAGTGTTGGACTGGCAGTTTCCTGTGCAAAGGAGACCTCAAAAACAATTAGAAATTGTGTAAGTTGTAACATGCATCATGATTAAATTTTGATTCAGTTGCCAATTCTATGAGTAATTATAATGGAGAAACTACTCTTGGAATTGATTGTAACTGAAAATTCTTTTGTGTGTCCCACAGTTCTATTGTGGGGTTTCCATTCGCCTTGAAACTAGTGGGCAGAATCAAATCCCCACCTCAGGTGGGAGCAGTGCCTTCAAATGAAAATGAGGATAATGATACTCACGTTTCTTTAAGTGATTTGAGGTCTATGGGTGAAAAGTGCAATTTAAGATTTTAATATTGTAAAGGGAAACTACTTGCCTGTTGCTTTTTTAAAACGCTGCTTGACTTGTGTCAGGAAATCCTCTGTGAAAGAATTTTTGAGTTCAGTGCAGAAGGATTTTGAGTCAAGGACGTGTTCCTAAATTTGGATTTGAATCCTAGAATTTTTACCACCCTGTTTGAGCGATTACTTTGTTTTTTGTGTGTTAATTGAAAAACTGACTGCTACGTTTTTGCATCTCTTCTTGAAAGCATAACTTCCTTATGAACTTATTTCATTTGGGTCCTTAAATTATTGTTGAAGAATGATCAATGTGTGAGGTAACTTACTATATGTCCTTCAAAATGCAGACACAACAGCTTCAGTTAGACAACAAGAAAATAAAATCAAGGTTGCAATTTGAACAAGGTCTAATCTTCTAGAAAAACTTCTTGTTTATTTAATATTTAGAAACAACTTGTCATCTTTCTTTTTTGACTGACAATCAAATTTTTTTTAGTATATTGAATTAAAGGTGTCAAGGAAAATGATTAACAAACTCAAGTCTGTGTGTGTTTTTACAAATAAAATATGAAAAGTCTGCCAAATCTGTATGAACTTTCACAGTGACAGTCATTAGTTCCTAGCTCAGTATATATGATAAATCAAGCCATTTCATGTTTCCCTTAATTTTCTTATCTTCTGTGTCAATGAAATTGTGGCTCTAGTCATTTTAGAATTCTACAAGAAAATTGCACCGATTGTAAGGGCATATCCTATTTTTATACTCTCTTTCTATTCCTTTGTTTCATGATTAAATAGAATCTCTATTGGGACAGTTTTCTAGGAATGTTTTCAGATAGCTCAAACCTAAAATTTAGAGTTTGTAATAGAGATGTTTAACCACCTCTTATTAATAGGAATATTTTTATTCAAGCAATTTTAAAAGATTCAGTGCAAATGATTTTTCTTTAAATAGTCCCTTATAATGGGAGTTGAAGGTGGTTAGCACCTTGTAAAATCAAGCTCCAAAGTTTTCAGCTCAGACATTTCAGCACTGTGCTAATGCATTCAAACCAGAAAATAGGTTGGGGGTGGAAAACAAACTAAACCAAGAGTGATTGGACTGTACTCCTTGGCCAAGATGATTTAAAGTGCAAAAAGTAAACAGGTTACAAAAAAAATAGTGAAAAGTAAACTAGATGTTAAAAATTCTTTCCTTTTTTAATCTGGGTTTGAAAAATCCACTCCCTTATGAGCAGTAGGAATCTTTCCCAAAAACTGAAGCTTTGTGAATGATAGATCAGAAGTAATTACTACCACCCTTTCACCAGCAATGAGGCTAAGGGATGATCTACCCTACAGCTTATGTGGGTGTAACTTATGTCACTCGGGTGTGAATAAGCCACCCCCTTGAGTGACGTAAGTTATATTGACCTAAACGTTGGTGTGGACAGCACTATGTTTAGTGAGAGAGCTGTTCCCGCTGACATCTACTCTTGCAGAGGTGGTTTTATTATGCCAATGGGAGAACTCTCTCCCATCGGCATAGAGCGTCTTCATCTGTGTCTTTGTAACACTTCATGTGTAGACTACCCTGAAGGTTTTGAGGAGACAGAGTGTTTATACTTACCAGAAGCTGTTGGGGGATGGGTGTGTAGAGCGTCACATTTTTCAGACACCTACAAAAAAAATTGATTCGTGCTAAGAGCTTTGCCTACACTATAGACCTTACAATGGCACAGGTCTCCGTAAGGTCTCCTGGGTAGCCGCTTTATGCTGTTGGGAGAGCGCTCTCCCATCTGGCTTTAGGGCCAGTATTCTGGTAAAAATTGCAGCACTTGCCCCTTTCTAAATGGTTTGGAGGTGGGGGAAGGTTTTTGACTTCTCTGGGTATTGCCCTGAACTTCAAATTTTAAGTTCTGTCTATTAAATATCTGTTAAATTGTTCACACTCCATGTATAGGAAGAGAGTAAGTGGGAATTATAGTAAAGAAAAAGTGGACTTAAGCTAGGAAGGGAAGGGTTTAAGAAAAGCAAGGGGCATAAAGTAACATTTAAAAAATGTATTTGAGGAAGTTGACCAGCTGTATATATTACCGTCATGCACTGCACAGCCACCACTACTCACACGTTTTATTGCTTTGAGTCACACAATTTAGACTTAAATCTTTGGCTAGTAGATGTCAAATTTTTAATTATCTCACTGCGTTTTAAAAACTTTTGGCACTTTGCTCACTTTCCGATCTTGTTTTGCTAATTATAATTAGTTTCACTTTATTTCCTATGCACTAGCGCAGGGCTGTTGGATTTGGGTCCACATCATTGTAACAGTATAACCAGACTCAAACATTTTAAATCTTAAGTCGGGTCCCAGAAACTACATTTGCTTAGAAACGATTAATTAAAAAACCTTAGGGTTTTTTCTTTATCTTCTGGTTGCTGATTTGTTAGGGTTCAATGGTTTGATGTTTTCAAGCTTTTTGCCACAACCATGAAGTTGCTTTTTATTTTTTAAATGAAATCTGAGATTCACATAGTCTTTTGATTCCCGTAACTAGGATTCTAAGAAAAATACTAAATATCATGAGACTTACAGTCAAATTGTGAGAGCTACTGCAGAGATTATCAAATATGAAAACAGAACTGTTTTTGCTTTATTAATACATTCTTATCTTCTAAATGTAATGGGGAAGAGGGATGCAAAGGTTGCCTTATTCTGCAACACCCCCCCCCCTTCTTCCTGCACCTCATCTTAACTCTTTGCTTCAGCACAGGCAAGAGTTCTGTCTTTTCAGAAAGCATTCCACAGAATTAAACTTAAGGCTATTATGTGTAAAACCCTGACAAGTAGGCATTAATAGTTTTAGACAATTTCAGAGAGTGAGAGAGAGAAACACCATACAGTTTCTTAATAAAAACAAACATTTAATGCATACACACAACGTTATAAATGGCATGAAATATAGTTAATAGCATTTGGAATACTGTGAATAACTTTTAAACAAAAGCTGTTAGGTAGTAAATCTACTGGTGTTATTTTTACAGATTTCCCTACTTTTACATAATCAGCATAAGGTTCCAACATAACATTTACACTCCTGTATTTTAATACACATATCAATATGCGTTTCCCTCTTATCTGCTCTCAGAGACGATCTCTCAGTCTTCATAGTGTTGTCATAATATATGGGGTGTGTGTCACCTGGACGCTTCAGAGCTTGAGAAGAATGGCAGCATCTCAGTCCTTTCAGTACTCCAGGACCTGTCAGCAAACAGTATGGGGATCTCCACAGTTAGCAGCTTTCCAGTCATTGGGTTAATAGTTTACTGATCCTTGAAGTTCCTGGTGAGAGAGAAATCTATAGCCTGTATCCAAAGTGATGCATGGTTTAGGATCAACATATAACATATCAATTCCGTGAATCTCTATAAGGCTGTTGCTCTACTGTACTATCTCTCCTCATTAGCCCAGCTAAGTCGGGCAAGAACTTAGAAACTGTCACCTCACTGAGCCTCTGCCCCCATTCTTTTTAACAGAAACAGAATGCCAGTTTAAAGCAGTTAGCAGATTGCTAAGATGCACCCCTACTAGTTCTTCCTCTAGGGCCATAAAACACACCAGCTTGGACCAAACATTATTCTAATGGAGGGCTTCTCTACTAAATAAAGCTGGAATAAACACTCACTTGTATCCAAAGTAGTACTAGGATGGGGACCCAACCCTCATAGCAAGCACATCACTTGGTCCTGTGTCTATCAGCCACTGAACCCAAAGGTCTGTCTTTAACTCCTATATTTTTAACCTCCCCACCCCCTGTGCTCTGATAAGCTCAGAGTGGCTAGGTGTGACCTGGCAAGTAGCTTGCCCACAATGAAAACTTGCTGTGAAGAGTCAGAAACAGCTATAGAGTATGTCTAGTAACTGCTACGCTTATATTATTGGATGTTTGTGGGGGCATTCTGGCTCAGCTGCCTTGCACTGCTCTCTGTAGATGTGTGGGACACAGAATACTCCATTCCTTCAAAAGTCTTTGATGCAGGAGAATAATTTTATTTGGTTTATAGAGAAGAAAGGAAGGGGTTTTGTAATTGGGATGTATTTTTAGTATATTGAGGGATTTAATAGAGCCATGCTTTCAAAATAATAAAAATATGCAGAACAGGTTTATGAATAGCCATAGCTCTGGAGGTCTAGAGAATAAAATTGTCAAATAAGAATGCCTAATGAAATTTGATCCCAGGCAGTTTCTTTAAGAAGATCTATGTATAGCATCTATATTGTTAACATTTACTGTATATTGTTTTGTCTGTTTGCATGGCTGATTAATCTTCTGCTTCAGGTTTAATAACCCTCTGTAACTTGCTTTAAAAGGTTTTGTTGTTCTAAAAGGAGCTAATTTCAGTCAGGAGTGAGGCAGCTAATTAGCCCATGGGAAGCAGTCATCCATGTCAATACACTTCTAACATTTCAAGGACACCATACATCAACTTTAAGCAGTTTCAAGGCACAAACATGGGTGACATGTTTGCATTATGTCAACACAGTTTTTTTTTTAACATAGCTGTGTGTATTGTAACTCTCAGATGAGTGTCACAAAAGCCTTCTCTATGCTAGCTGAACCATTGCTGAAAACGGTTTTCAACAGAGTTCCCCTGAGCCAGTATTGAAAATGGGTTAAGTGCTAATGTAGAGCAGAAAAAAACTATTTTCATTATTATTGAGGTTCAGTCTTTTTCTGAAATGCTACTGAAAACAATTTTGTCTGGTATACGCTTCCACATAAGTAGTGTAATTAAAAAAAGAGTCCAGTTGGCTCCAAGGAGAAGGAAGGAGAGACTAGGGTTATGATGATGAAATTTGTACTGTGATGGTTTGTAAAACTCTGATATTGTAGCCTGAGCATGATGGTATATATTCAAAGAAAAAAGTTTTTCTTTGAGTGATGGTCCCTATTCTATTCCGCTGATGAGTTTTTGCATGCACACCATTCATCTGGAGCCAGAAATTTTGAAAGTAGTAGCGTCTGTTGGTCTGCACGTGTGCCGTGGCTCACCTCATGGTTTCTGTAGCTAGACATGGCCCCCACGCGCCCTGCTACATCTGCCCCCCCCCCTTTTCCCTCCCAATTGCTCTTTCGCGTATAGTCTGTAGTTTCCTGTTGTGCTGCTTATGAATATGTAATCAATATAAGGAATGAGTGAGATAATGAGTGACAGCCAATGGCAAAGCAAAGAAGCAAATATCGCTTTTATGGAACCAGGGTGTATATGGGGCTGTATATAAACCTACAGCAGTAGTGGCCAGAGAGAGATGTAACCCATGACAGCAAGAACTCGGGACCAGACCGGAAGCAGTAGAGCCTTCCTGCAGATCCGAAGGGACTTCGGGGACTCTTGTCACCTAGCGGTTCAGTCTCTGGGCAGCTGGAACCTGGCCAGTCTCAGTCACCTCGGTCACGAAAGCAACACCTGCGTCTGGAGCCTGTCAGCAGTATCAATGGGATGTGTGTGTGAGTATAACTGCACAAATAAGGGAAGCAAGTAATAAATTAACCCTCAGGACTGCTTTAGTTCGACCTTTGTTTGTGGTTATTTCTTGGCTGGTTCCAAGAACGGGTAACAGTTTTGTCCGAGGTGATAAAGGGTCGAGCAGATCAACCGAATCTCTAGTTCCTTCTGACTGCTGTGTGGTCCAGGTTGCAATTATTAGTGTTCTCTAGCATGTGATGCATTTCGAAAATATATAGTTGTACATAGTTTGAGTATTTTACTGTTTATGTAGTAGTTTTAGTAATTTACTAGTTTTAGGAGTAGAATTGAAGCTTCTTTGCGGGGAGGGAGCTCACTCTAATGCACAAAAAGAGGCCATCTAAATTGACAGATGTGCCAGGTACAGACCTGCATACCTCGACATCCCTCAGAGTTACAGAGCCATCCGTTCCAGGGAAGACCATTGCTCAAAGACTAGTTCTGAGGACTGAAAGAGTACCCTTGACTCTGGGGAGGTCAGGAAAAACACCAGAGCCCTAGGAAGTGTTCGCCCTGGGATAGCTGAGGTCTCCATGCCTTCTGGGACCTCAGTCTCCAGAGAGACTTTATCTCAGGGACAGGACATGCCACATCTGAGGCACTCCTCACTACCCTCCCCGCTTCAATGGTTTACATGATTCTGATGATACCGCCGATGGAACAGATCTCTGAATTTTCATCTTCTAAAGAATTGCATGAGGGACAGAGATCGTTCATCCCTTCCCACCACTACGAGTACCAACAGAGGCCTTCTACATCGTAGCAGTATCCTCCACACTAGTTTGATTTTTCTGTTCTTACTCCCCTCTCTCAATTCACTTGTGGTCCAGGCAGTGATGGAATGGACTAGGCAATAGCACCCACATTCCACCCCATCTGACAGGGAGGGCAAGCAGCTGAACCTTTTAGACTGCCAGGTCTTCTTCTCAGTCAGCCTTCAATTCAGGATTTCTCATCAGGCATTACTTGACAAATACAATTTCTTGAATTACAGTAAATTGGAGGACTTTGCCAAAAACCTGCCACAACAGGACTGGGCCAGCTTCCGAGCAGTAATTGAGGGGAAGCTAGTAGCAAGGACAATGATGCCAATCAGTGGTGGACGTAGCAGATATCTCATTGCGCTCAATGGCCATGGGCATTGTCATGAGGAGGGAATTCTGGCTCCATTCCTCTGGTTTTCCCACGGAGATACAAAATACCATTGAAGACTACTCTTTTGATTAATCCCATCTTTTCAGCCAGAAAACAGACAATTCCCTTCACATAGTCAAGGATTCAAGAGCTACACTCCATTCCTTGAGTATTTACACACCTGTGCCAAAACATTAATTCTACCACCGCAGCCCACACAGCATTACAGAACCTCCCAGTTTTTCCATCAGAAGCCTTATGAGCCACCAAGGAAGAGTCAAAAGTCTCAAAGATATCATCCTCAAGGCCTGCCTTCACTGCCTTCCTCCTCCCAAATGCAACCCCTCTAGTAGAGATATTTCTAAGGAACTATAGAGAACCACCTTGACTGCTGCCATACAACCACCTTTGGGGGTCATCTAGCACTCTTTTTACCAGCTTGGAGTGCAATAACAATGGACAAGCGGGTGCTAAATGTCATCCACTATGGCTATATGATCGAGCTCATCATGCTACCTCATGCACAACACCCTCCCTGATCCCTCTACAGGGACCACTCTGATGGCTGCATCCTAACCGTAGGGATGGACTCCTTACTACAAAGAGGGGTGATAGAGCGAGTTCCTCTCGACTATCAAGGAGGGGGTATTGTGTCACCGCCTTCATTTGCCTCTACCTTTACTGCCTGCAGATGTGGCTCGAGAGAGTTTACTCACCCACGCGCCATGCCATGAACTTTATGCTGATAGTTCCTCCTGTGGTAGTCTTTCCCTCCAGTGGTGGATGGACCTGCAACAGGTTTGTGAGGGGTACCATTTCTCCCATCCTCCCCGGACAAGATGATCATCACTGATGCGTCCCTGGTAGGATGGGGAGCACACATGGGAATCACATGACACAGGGAACATGGACCTCTTGGGAATCTAAGATGCACATCGATATTTTGGAACTCTGGACTGTAAGGAAGGCATGCCAATCATTTCTCCCATCCATCCAGTCCCATGATGTTCTTATCATTTTGGATGACACCACCACTGTTTACTACATCAGTAAACAAGGGGGCATCACCCACCAGATCCTGTTATCTGCAGCCTATCTCCTGGGCACTCAGAATGTGATCGCAGACTCTCTCAGCAGTGGTTTGTCATCAATCACGAGTGGGAACTCTACGACACTATAGTGTATATGACATCTTTGACCAATGGGAGACTCTGACCAGGGAGCTCTTTGCATCCCCTGCCAACAACAAATGCTCCAGGGAGGAGGGGTAGTATTGGTCTCATCCTCAAAGCAATGCTCTCATACTCCGCTGATCAGAGCAGATCAACTAGGCCTTCTCCCCCCCCCCCCCCATTCCTGCCACGAGTACTCGACAAGATCAGATGGGAGAGAGCAATGGTCATTCTGATTGCCACATGCTGACCCAGACTGTTCTGGTTTCCCAACCTCCTCTTCAGGTCAGCCTGTCCCCCAATTCCCATCCCCAGTTTCCCCGAGCTACTGACACAGCACCATGGCAGGATCAGACATCCCGATCCACAGACACTTCACCTCAGAGCATGGTATTTGGATAGGAATCTTCTCTACTCAACATTCTCCTAAATAAACTAGGGAAAGGCAACCTAGGTGGAGCTACTATAAGGTGGGTGCAAAACTGTTTGGAAAACCGTTCCCAGAAAGTAATTATCAGTGGTTGAGTCATGCTGGAAGGGCATAACGAGTGGGGTCCTGCAGGGATCAGTTCTGGATCCGGTTCTGTTCAATATCTTCATCAATGATTTAGATCCATGTTTCCCAAAATTGGGACGCTGCTTGCGTAGGGAAAGCCCCGGCGGGCCAGGCTGGTTTGTTTACCTGCCACGTCCGCAGGTCCAGCCGATCGCGGCTCCCACTGGCCGCGGTTCGCCACTCCAGCCAATGGGAGCTGCTGGAAGTGGCATGGGCCGAGGGACGTACTGGCAGCCGCTTCCAGCAGCTTCCATTGGCCTGGAGCAGCGAACCGCGGCCAGTGGGAGCCGCGATTGGCCAGACCTGCGGATGGGGTAGGTAAACAAACCAGCCCGGCCCGCCAGGGGCTTTCCCTACACAAGCGGCGTCCCAAGTTTGGGAAACACTGATTTAGAGAGTGGCATAGAGATTACCCTTATAAAGTTTGTGGACGATACCAAGCTGGGAGGGGTTGCAAGTGCTTTGGAGGACAGGATTAAAATTCAAAATCATCTGGACAAACTGGAGAAATGGTCTGAAGTAAATAGGATGAAATTCAATAAGGACAAATGCAAAGTACTCCATTTAGGAAGGAACAGTCAGTTGCACATATACAAAATGGGAAATGACTGCCTAGGAAGGAGTACTGCGGAAAGGGATCTGGGGGTCATAGTGGACCACAAGCTAAATATGAGTCAAGAGTGTAACACTGTTGCAAAAAAAGCGAACATCATTCTGGGATGTATTAGCAGGAGTGTTGTAAGCAAGACATGAGAAGTAATTGTTCTGCTCTACTCCGTGCTGATTAGGCCTCAACTGGAGTATTGTGTCCAGTTCTGGGCGCCACATTTCAGGAAGGATGTGGACAAATTGGAGGAAGTCCAGAGAAGAGCAGCAAAAATGATTAAAGGTTTAGAAAACGTGACCTATGGAGGGAAGATTGAAAAGACTGGGTTTGTTTAGTGTAGAAAAGAGGAGACTGAGAGGGCACATAAGTTTTCAAGTATGTAAAAAGTTGTGACAAGGAGGAGGAAGAAAAATTGTTTTTCTTAACCTCTGAGGATAGGACAAGAAACAATGGGCTTAAATTGCAGCAAGGGAGGTTTAGGTTGGAAATTAGGAAAAACTTCTTGTCAGGGTGCTTAAGCACTGGAATAAATTGCCTAGAGCAGGTTAGACAAACACCTGTCAGGAATGGTCTAGATAATTAGTTCTGCCACAAGTGCAGGGGACTGGACTAGATGACCTCTCGAGGTCCCTTCCAGTTCTATGATTCTAGGACAGGCATGTTCATCAGAAGTGCAAAACTTCCTCTCCAGCAGCAGGAAAGAGTCCACGAGGCATTCCTCCTGGGCCCAAGAGAAGGGACTTTCCCAGAAGAGCTGGTGATTCCCCTCCTTTTGGATTACCTTCTGTCTTTGAAGGCATTGAATCTCACACTCAACTCTCTCAAGGTACATGTGGCGGCAGTAAACACCTTTCACTTCAGGGTAGGGGAGACAAAAATGGGTCTGTCTCCCCTACCCCGAAGTGCCCTCTAATTTTTATCTTTTTCCACAGTGGCAGGTGGTCAACCGGACCTCCCTGCTGCAGAGTTTTTCTGAGGAAAAAATCCAAACTTTTTTTCAGTTTATCTTAGGGCTGTCAAAAGATTTTAATAAGTTGTTATTAATCAGTTTTAATCGCAGTGTTAAACAATAATTAAATACCAATTGAAATTTATTATTAATATTTTTGAATGTTTTTCTGTATTTTCAAATATATTGATTTCAGTTACAACACCGAATACAAAGTGTACAGTGCTCACTTTCTATTATCTTCGATTACAAATATTTGCACTGTAAAAAAGATAGAAGAAATAGTATTTTCAATTTACCTCACATAAGTACTGTAGTGCAATCTCTTTGTTGTGAAAATGAAACTTACAAAGTTAAACTTTTTTAAACATAACTGCACTCAAAACCAAAACAATGTAAAGCTTCAGAGCATACAAGTCTGCTCAGTCCTACTTCTTGTTCAGTTAATCATTAAGGCAAAGAAGTTTGTTTACATTTACAGGAAATAATGCTTCCCACTTCTTATTTATAATGACACTTGAAACTCAGAACTGGTGTTCAGATTGTACTGTTGTAGCCAGCGTTGAAGGTGTTTACATACCAGATAAGCTAAACATTTGTATGCCCCTTCATGCTTCGATCACCATTCCAGAGGACGTGCTTCCAAGCTGATGAAGGGTTCTGCTCAATAATGATCCAAAACAGTGTGGACTGACGCATGTTCATTTTTATCATCTGAGTCAGATGCCACCAACAGGTTGTTTATTTTTTTTTTCTTTTTTTGTGGCTCGGGTTCTGTAATTTCTGTATCGGAACGTTGCTCTTTTAAGACTTCTGAAAGCATGCTCCACACCTTGTCCCTCTCAGATTTTGGAAGGCACTTCAGATTCTTAAGCCTTGGGTCGAATGCTGTAGCTATCTTTAGAAATATCATATTGGTACCTTCCTTGCGTTTTGTCAAATCTGCAATGAAAATGTTCTTAAATTGAACAACATATGCTGGGTCATCATCCAAGACTGCCAGAACATGAAATATATAGCAGAAAGCAGGTAAAACCATGGAGAAGGAGACATACAATACTCCCTCAAGGAGTTGTCACAGACCTGCAGAGCTTTAGTAGTGTTTCCACCTTCTTCAGTTTTTCAAAATCCATTACTTGTCGGCACTGATAGATTGTGTTTTGAAGAGCTAAGGTGACTGTGACAGTAGCTTTATTTCTAAGCAGATGCTGAACCATAGCTAAAGTGGAGTTCCATCTGGTTGAAATATCTTGTACAAGAGGTTCTTGTTTCTGTCCACTTGCAGCTTGTTGTATTTCTAGCTCTGTACTGTTAGCTGGACTGTTTCGAAATGGCCAACAAGTTTTCTATATTTTGCCAGCAGGTTTTCAAAACCACTGAGTGCTACTGTAATGGATTGCTGCAGACTGAGCGATGCATGTTGTGTTCAAAAGGCAAATGACTGGCTTGCTGCTATTATTATTATGTGCCCTGTCAGTACTAATTGTTGTTACCTTTTCTTTGGCAACATCGCTCTGCACAAGTTTCAGCATAATGTCTCTCTTCAGTATGTGTTTCTGTTAAAGCAAATGACTGCAGTGTCCATGCAGCATCAGTCAGGTGTACCGTGACTCTAAGATAGCTGTGATTGCTCAAGGATCTCCAGTGATCACCAATCAAAGCAACAGTTAGTGCATTTTTCAGAAGTTCCAACTTTGTAGTCTTCCTGTTCAGATATAGATCAAGTATTTGGGTTGCAAATGGTTCCCCGGGAGGGCAAATTGCATGACTATTATCTCCTGTAAATGTAAATAAACTTATTTATCTTAGCGAGTGGCTGAATAAGAAGTAGGACTGAGTGGACTTGCAGGCTCTAAAATTTTACATTTTTATTTTTGAATGCAATTTTTTTGTACCTAATTCTGTATTTATAAGTTCGACTTTCCATATATTTGAAAAGTAGAAAACATCCAAAAATATTTAAATGGTATACTATTATTAACAGTGCCATTAATCACACAATTAATCACAATAATTTTTTTAATCTCTTGACAGCCCTAGTTGTTAATAAATATAATATTTTTATAAAAAATAGTGAAGACTTAATTCAGGACCTCACTACAGAAATGTTTGTTCTTAAATCTTTGCTGAGAAATGAGGAGACCCCATCTTTTGGGCGTAACTATTTTAGGAATACAGTAACTCCTCACTTAGGAATCCCAGTTAATGTTGTTTCGTTGTTATGTTGCTGCGCTATTAGAGAGCATGCTCTTTTAAAGTTGCACAGTGCTCCCTTATAACATTGTTCGGCAGTCGCCTGCTTTGTCCACTGCTTGCAGAAAGAGCAACCCGTTGGAGCTAGCTGGTGGGGTCTTGGAATCAGGGTTCACTGGCAGCCCCCAATCAGCTCCCCGCACCCCTAAGTTCCCTGTGCGTCAGCTGCCCAGTAGGCTATCAATTGGTGGGCAGTTCAGCTGTCCCTCCTCCCCACTGCCGTGTGCTGCTCCTGCCCTCTGCCTTAGAGCTCCTCCTGGGAGCCTCCTGCTTGCTATGCAGAGGTGAGGGTGAAGACAGGTGCTAATGTCAGGGTGTCAATCTCTCCCCCCGCTCCTATACCTTATCTCCACAGAGCGGGCGGGGGGACACGACAGGGCTCAGAATGGAGGGAGCTTGCTGACAGCAGCTGCTGTCTCAACTTACGGATCTACTTAAAAAGGCAATGTACTTAGAGTGGGGTCAGCATACTTAAAGTGGCAATGCGCATCTCTCTCTCTCTGTCTCTCACAAATATGGTGTGTGTCTGTGTCTGTGTGTGTGTCTCTCTCTCTGCCTTGCTCTCTCTCCTCCCTTCATTTGTGCTGCCTTGTAGAGTGAGAGGCTACATTAACAATAATGTGTTAACCCTTGAGGGCTCAGCCGAGTGCTAGTTCATCATTTAGCAGTAAGACATTCACTGGGAAATATCCCACCCTCTGACTTCACCATCTCAACCAACCTTCACAATCATCATTGCTGTGTACAGTATTAAATTGTTTGTTTAAAACTTATACTGTGTATATATATATTTGTGTGTGTGTGTTTGTATATATAATTTTTTGTCTGGCGAAAAAAATTTCCCTGGAACCTAATCCCCCTTCCCTCCCCCCATTTACATTAATTCTTATGGGGAAATTGGATTCGCTTAACATTGTTTTGCTTAAAGTAGCATTTTTCAGGAACATAACTACAACGGTAAGTGAGGAGTTACTCTGAAACCTGCTTTAGTACAGTAACAGCCGTGTTAGTCTGTATCCACAAAAAGAACAGGAGTACTTGTGGCACCTTAGAGAGTAACAAATTTATTTAAGCATAAGCTTTTGTGAGCTACAGCCCACTTCATCAGATGCATAGAATGGACCATATAGTAAGAAAAATATATACATACAGAGAACACGAAAAGGTGGAAGTAGCCATACCAACTGTAAGAGCTAATTATTTACGACGAGGTATTATCAGCAGGAGAAAAACTTTTGTAGTGATAATCAAGCTGGCCCATTTTAAACAGTTGACAAGAAGGTGTGAGGCTACTTAACATGGGGAAATAGAGTGGCTGGGTCATTACACATATTGAATCTATTTCCCCATGTTAAGAAGCCTCACACCTTCTTGTCAACTGTTTAAAATGGGCCAGCTTGATTATCACTACAAAAGTTTTTCTCCTGCTGATAATACCTCGTCGTAAGTAATTAGCCTCTTACAGTTGGTATGGCTACTTCCACTTTTTCGTGTTCTCTGTATGTATATATAGTTCTTACTATATGGCCCATTCTATGCATCTGATGAAGTGGGCTGTAGCTCACAAAAGCTTATGCTCAAATAAATGTTAGTCTCTAAGGTGCCACAAGTACTCCTGTTCTTTTTGTACTAAAGCACTGAGACTTTCTTAGAGGGTGTTTTTGTTTGTTTGTTTGTTTGTTTGTTTTTAGAATTTGAACAAAAAATCTTTGTGATTAAAATAACAAAATTATACTTGGAAAAAACCTAATATGTCTTTAAAAATCTGTTTCAGCTAACCGGTTACCACATACACTAAATGCCCTAATCCATAATTGTTTTGTTACATGGCATAACAATAGGGCAGAGTTAAAGTTGCTTTGGTGCCTTAACTTTGCATTCTCATACCTTAACTAGGGCTGTGAATTAATCGCAGTTAACTCAAGCGATTAACTTAAAACAAATTAAGTCAACTAAAAAAATTAATCGTGATTAATCGCACTGTTAATAATAGAATACCAAATGAAATGTTAATATTTTTGGATGTTTTTCTACATTTTCAAATATGCTGATTTCAATTACAATACACAACACAAAGTATACAGTGCTCGCTTTATATTATCTTTGATTACAAATATTTGCACTGTAAAAAAGATAAACAAAAGAAATAATTTTAAATTCACCTCATAGAAGTACTGTAGTGCAGTCTCTTTATCATGAAAGTGCAATTTACAAATGTAGATTTTTTTGTTACATAACTGCACTCAAAAACAAAACAATGTAAAAATGTACAGCCTACAATTCCACTCAGTCCTATTTCTTGTTCAGCCAATCGCTAAGACAAATGAGTTTGTTTGCACTTACAGGTGATAATGCTGCCCTCTTCTTATTTACAATGTCACCAGAAAGTGAGAACAGGTATTTGTATGGCACTTTTGTAGCTGGCATTGCAAGGAATTTATGTGCCAGATATGCTAAACATTCGTATGTCCCTTCATGCTTTGGTCACCATTCCAGAGGACATGCTTCCACGCTGATGACACGCTGATGGAAAAAAAATAATGGGTTAATTAAATTTGTGACTGAACTGAATATCCAAAAATATTTAAATAAATGGTATTCTGTTATTCTATTGTTTAAAAGTGTGATTAAAAAAATCGTGATTAATTGCAGTTTTAATCTTGTGATTAATTGCGATTAATTTATTTAATCATTTGATAGTCCTAATTTTAACATGTAACCTTAATCATGAATTTCCTTGGTTTGTAGTGCTTGGATTTGGAATATTTACAACATGCCTGTAATATTTTTTTGCTCTTAAATTACAGTTATATACTCAACCTAAATGCCAATTCAATGTCATTTTTTCTAGTGGAATAGATCAAAACTTGAATGATTCCTTGCGTCATGATATTTGGCAGTTAGTGACTTTGTTGATAAAAAATTGTACACCAAATGTAATTCTGACTTAAAAAGAAAACGCACCAGACTTTGAAAACAAGAATGAAAATCTGGGAAAGTAATTAAACTACTAGCATCTGAAACCCCATGCTGTTGCATCAGTGTGGGAATTGAGCCAAGTAATCCAGCATCTGAGCAGTCTCCTTCTTATAGCCAGTGAAATTGTTGCATGCAAATTAGCTGTAGAGTAAGGTAGTGATTACCTTTGATATCATGATCTAGGAGTTTTGGCATGGCATAGATACATGTCTTGGTGTTGCATGGATGAAATTTGTCAAAAAGTAAAAAGTTAAAATGACATGAACTTCGATTATAACAGACCACAAATCCCAGTAATGATTGAACTTGTTGATATTCTAAACAAAAAGAGCTCCCAGCCATGCTTGTAGCTGTTTCCATGGCTTCACACTAACTTAACAGACACTGTAGCTTGAGTGACACACAGTGACAATACTGGAATTTTATTGTATAGATATGTTCCTAAGAAAACTCAGGGTAAATCCATAAAAGTCCCAGCAAAGTTCTCTTACAGTATTAGGGCTTGCCTATAAAAGGAAATTGAGCAGAATAACTACTGTGAATTATGCTATTCTGAAATAGCTCCCAGTGTGGGCACTCTTATTCTGGAATTTTACCAATCTTATCACCTGTAAGGGACTATTATAAGCCATGTTCTTGATTTTTTTTTTTTTTTTTTTTTTTTAATTGAGATAAATTTCTGGATTTTGTTTTTGTTTTGTGAGCAGGGATTTTCATATATCACAACGCATCCAATTACTCCCTTCCATGTCCTTATCTTATGTGAAATTTTTTTCAACAGAAAATGAGCATTTTTAATAAATTGTGTACACCAGATGCACCCGATTTCTGTGTATCGGAAAACTTCCCAAAGCTGGGTCAAAAAACTTAATTCCAGATGGTGAATAGTTGGCTAACTATTTGTGTAATTAATTATTTAATGGGGGAGTAACAAATTGATTCAGCAAGGTAAAGTACTTGAAGACTCTAGCCTTCATTCATAATAGCAAAAGGATTCTGTTAGGTCAGACCTCAGATCGAGATTTTGTAAAAATGAGCTTTTATGAAACCTAAGACAAATGCAGATATTTTCAAGTGTTAAAATATATATTCTGTGGAAAGAGCTTTGTAAAAATATACTCCTCTGCACTGTTTGCAGGATTGTGCTTGTGCGTGGGAACTTGAAAGTGTCTTTTATTTAAAATTGACTTATAAGCAACTGGACGGTCTTCATTGTCCAAACTCTGGGGAAAAAAATAGACAATGAAAATATTTTAACTGAATTTTAAAGATATATCTTTTACCTGTTACTGGTGTGGGGCGATAATCCCCATAGAAATGCCTATAAAGAAATAAAATAAGAGTAGCATCAGTTATGAGGAGATTTGTTCTTAAAATGTGAATTTTAACTTGACAATGCCCTTTTTAAATACAGATTGGTAAATTTCATACTAGCATTTCAGGTAGATGTCACACTGATCCCTTCTGGTCTTATAGTCTATAAATCTATGAAATTTGCTATGCAGATTTTGTTAAGTATTACATTAAGTGTGGTTCCATGATTACATTAGGCAGGAAACATGGGTAGGAATTCTTTCAAATACATTTTTGCTTTTGGTTCTGAAGGATCATGACTACAGTTTTTGTTTTTGAAGAAGACCTATGCATCTCACATAAGAATTTGAACGCCACTGGAAAAGCTTCAGTTTGAGATTTAGTAGGCATAGCAGTCTGAGAGAATTAATGTAGCAAGGGCTGTGATTTCTCTGAGGACGCCTGCTGACAATCTCCTACTGTACAATTTGTTCTGAAAGCATGTGTTTTAGTACTCAATTAAAAAACCTGCAGGATGACAAAAATGTCAAACATTAGATGAATAAGGCTATTGACATCTGTTAAATAGACCAATCATTTTATTTTGATTCCTTGTTTTTACAGGAGAAAATAACACAGGTAGGGAAATATATATAAATCAGATGCAAACCTGAGGTAGCAACGTGCAAGACAGTTTTACAGCTACGTTCTCTACTGACACTTTCATGTCGGAAGTAATATGTAGGGTTTAATTCATTTTTTCAAAATAGATAACTAATTACGAAAAGGTATTTTAGATCTGCATAGCTGATTTTTTTAACAAGCTATAATTGTTCATAACAAATAAATACAAAATTTGCTATGATTGGAAGACTTTTTTGGATCTTCAGATTTACCAGTCCAGATTGAGGGGTTGCCAGTTTTCGGTTTGAAATTGACTGACTGCAGCATTAACAAAATAGTAATCAGATTTTTGGGAACAAAAGGCTTGTTTCCCACTCTTTTTTTTTTTTTTTTTTTTTCTTCCAAATTGGTCTTTTACCTTGAATAGAGAAACATTCTGCCAGGATCTGAAGACTTAACTATCACCATCTGGTGACTGACCTGGAATATAAGGCTAATAAAAACCATAGTAATGTAACCCATTTCTATATGTTTGCTTCAGTAAAGTAGTGCTGAGTCTGCTTGTTTGTTTTGAATCCTGGAATCTGTTCCTCTTAAAGGGCTAACATTTGGCAATTCCCCCTAACAGGACTTATCTGGCATTGTACACAGGTAAATGCCAAATGTCCACTTCCTCCCTACTGTTGTCTTGTACTCAATAATTTAAGATTTCATTATATTTTTATAAGTGACCATTATGGTTGCAAAAGAAACCTTCAAATGTGAACTCAAGTATAGCAATAATGTACTGTTGTTATCCTGAGCCTGCCGAGAGGCTGAAACAATAACTTTGAAAGGTGTGAACTACCTCTATTGGCACTACATTTAATTGTAATGTCCATCAGCTTTCTATTAAATACATTTTTCCCCCTGGGGGTTTTTCACTGTCCTCTGCAGCATGGGGCATGGGGCGGGTTAAAACTAGTATAAATGGGGGATTCTCTGTAATTTGAAGTCTTTAAATCAGGATTTGAGGACTTCAGTAACTCAGCCAGAGGTTATGGGTCTATTACAAATTAAAAATTAAAAACATTCTTTATATTAAACACTATTATAAATTCTGGTGGCAAAGCAGGGTTTGGGGGTGGAGGCTGACAGCTCATGACCCTCTGAGGGGTCGCAAACCCCAGTTTGAGAACCCCTGGACTAGAGAGTCATGATTTTCCCTTCTGGCCTTAGAGCAGGGGTGGCCAACCTGAGCCTGAGAAGGAGCCAGAATTTGCCAAAGAGCCACAGTAATATAGGGTGACCAGGCGTCCCGATTTTATTGGGACTGTCCCGATATTTGCTTGTTTGTCCAGTGTCCCGACCGATGTGCGGTCGGGACACTGGACAAACAAGCAATTTTGCCCTCCCTGGAGGGCTCTCGCCCCCCGCATCCCTGACTCCACCCCCTCCTTCCCCCATTGGCTCCCTCCCCAAATCCCCGCCCTGGCCCCGCCTCTTACCCAAGCACGTGGCATCCCTCCTCCCTCCCAGGCTTGTTGCTGTAATGGCAACAAGCCTGGAGGGAGGGGGTGGTGGCTGGCTTCCAGTTCCTGGAGCTGGTGAGTAGAGGCACCGGGCGGGCAGGCAAGGGGGCTGCTCCCCCAGGAGGGCGACGGGGGGGCTCCGGACCCCGGCAGGGGAGAGCGGCTCGGGGCCACACGAGTGGCCATGTAAAATTTATCGGCTCGGGGTGGACCCCGGCCGGCTCCTCGCCCCTGTAGGGGGGTAGCATCCACCCCTCGTTCTGGCTCCTCAGCTGAGCCCCCCGTCGCCCTCCTGGGGAAGCAGCCCCCTTGCCAGCCCCCCTTGCCCGCCCGGTGCCCCTACTCACCAGCTCCAGGGGAGGGGGTGGGGCCTGTGGCAGAGCCAGGGGATGAGCAGTGAGCACCCCCCAGCACATTGGAAAGTTGGCACCTGTAGCTCCAACCCCGGAGTCGGTATCTATACAAGGAGCCGCATATTAACTTCTGAAGAGCTGCATGTGGCTCCAGAGCCACAAGTTGGCCACCCCTGCCTTAGAGTCTGGCTTGTCCACACCTAATCATGATGTTAGGTACCATGTGCTAACCATATGTATACATGTGAAGCCTATGTGAACACAATTATAATTTTGGTAAAAGCAGTAGTGTAGTCAGAATCTTATACTTTTAATGGTATCTTCTGCACCCTTGTTGGTAGATTTTAAAAAAACTAGAATATCTCTAAACAGTAACATGAGGACTTGTTCTTAAACAACTTGCTGCTGTAGTTGTAGCACCGTCTTTAGTATAAAGCCTGTCCAATTATACTTTCTAGATTCCTTTGTAGGATTTCTACTCTCAAGACTGATGTATCATGAAACCTATGATAGCCGCAGGGGCTGCAATTCTACTGATAGTATTGTGGAGTCTTTCCATTTACAATTATGAAGGTGATTCTGCAGTAGTTCGTCCATTTAATCTAAAAGCTATTAACAGTTTTAAGAACTCTGACGCTTTAATCTTCAACATTGTAACATTACTGCAGCAAAGTGACTCAGGCGAAGTTTGGAGAGTTTTGGCCATTTTGATGTTCAGACTATTTTTCATTTGAAATTTTGATATTCAGAGCTTTCTGGTCATGCAAACTATTAACCTACAATTTAGGCTGCTTCTGCTACAGTATTCAGATATTCTGGCAGACATATATATAAAATGAAACTACAGTATGGTTTTTCTCTCCTGTTTTTCTTCTTTTTTTGCTGCCCCCTTTTTTTGCTAAGGGAAAAGACCACTTAACTCTTAAAATCATCAAGGGTTGAAATGCATTCATTTTAACACACTGGACTAGTAATAAAGAAAACGTAACTTAAAAACCAGTGAAAAACTCACTAATATTTCCAGATTCTTCCTGCTGAGTTTAGGAAATTGGGATCTATTGTAAAACATAGCTTGGTAGCTGACCAGAACTGGAACTAAAACATCTAACTATATAATAAAGAATGTACGTGGGGCTGAGGCTGCAAGGAAAATGGACAGCATTTGTAGCTTGTGGAGTGTGTTCTTCTCTTGAGGCTCCAGTGGAATTCCCATTGTATTCATGAGAGCACCACAAAAGAATCAAGCTCCCAAAAGAGCATGTCTGGGTTTTCGACTCTGCATGTTTCTTGGATCAAGAAAAAAAAAAAAATGGAGAAACCCAACTGCTAAACTAGCAGACCATTTTCCAGGAAATGCAGAACATTAAGCCAGATTAAACATTTACTTTTAATTACTGTAGTTATGCTGGCTGAATGAAAACAACTGACAAAGAATTAAAACATTCAGTTCTTACGTAAAAAGCAACAGAGGGTCCTGTGGCACCTTTAAGACTAACAGAAGTATTGGGAGCATAAGCTTTCGTGGGTAAGAACCTCACTTACGTAATTCTCAACAGGAAAATCATCTCTATTAGCAGTTATTGAGTATTGATATTTTTATTTGATCCTTTTGGCTTCCAAAGCAAAGTGTATGGCAAAACATCAGCTTCCCATTTTTACTCTAAAGTAATAAATGCTTCTTAAATAAAAATATCAACGACCAAGCTGTAAAACCTGCAGAATTTTTGAAGACCAAATCTTCTGTTATTTTCTACTCATTTGCTGCTTCTCTGTATGGGAACAAATGGTGTTTTATTCATCAGAGGATAGATTTCTTTTGGGGTCCTTCCATCAGCTTTATGGCTAGTAAATTGGTATCTCAATAGAAGGAAAGAAGCATTTGGTACTATGGTGGAAACCTAAGTATTTTTTTCATTTAAGTTACTAATCTTTTAATGACCTGTTTTTCTAACTTATTTAAATTTTAATGTTTTAATGCTAAAATAATTAAAAAATTGAGGTTCTTCTTCGAGAGATGTCCCTGTGGGTGCTCCACTCCAGGTGTTGGTGCATCCTTGCGCCTTTGCCCGGAGATTTTTGCAGCAGTACTCATAGCGGCCACGCATGCTCAGAAGCTGCCCCCCGCTGTGAATCTAGGTTGATAGTACGCATGCGTGGCCGGTCTCCTCAGTTCCTTCTCAACCGTCCCCGGCCTGAGACGGAGCTCAGCAGACTCATTAGGAAATCCCTCACTCTTGCTACAATTACCCTTTTAGTAACTAGTTTGTTGTCAGTTTTCCTTGTTAGTGTAGTTAATTACCCCGTTTCTCTGTTTTTAAAAAAAAAATTTCCTGTCAGCCGCGGCCGCTTTGGCCATGCCGGGCTCCACAGGCTTCAAGCGCTGTGCTACGTGCAAAGAAGCTATCCCACTATCAGATGGACACTCAAAGTGTATAAAATGTTTGGGGGAAGCTCACATTCCCCAAAAATGTGCCCATTGCTGTAAACTCAGCTCCAGGGCACGGAAGGACAGGGAGCTTAAACTTAGACTTTTGGAGGAGGAGCAGTTTATCGGGTCAGTTTCAGACCCAGGCGCTGAAGCCGGCTCCGCTGCCCGCCACAGTCCCCCTGCCTCAAAAAAACTGAAAAAATCTATGAAGAAGGGGCACCCTTCTTCACCAAGCAAGGCTATGAGGCACAAAGTCTCTCCAGGCAGATCAACGGTCTCCCTGCCTGCGTTTCCCCGCCTCAGCAACTTTGATGAGCCGGGCTCTTCAGGAACCGCGCAAAAGCCGCCTGAGGCTGCGGCGGTGGCGCGAGGCTCCGGTGCCGAGGCATGAGGCTTCCAGTTGCCTGCCTCTATTACGGCACCATTCGGCACCGCGACTGATGCGGTGCCGACATTCTACAACATGCCTGATCCCATGCAGGCTGATATTGCCCGCCAGGCACCGACCCCCGTGGTGCAGTCTGACAGGGAGGTTACAGGCAAAACCCCCGATCGGAGGAATGCTCCTGTACGGCAGCCTCTCCCGGCTCAGTTTTCACCTCACGCAGGAGCCTTACTACCTCACTTTACTCAGACAGCAGATCTCCTGGTATCACCTATCCTGCAGTCTCCCCTGATGAATGCATATTCTTCTCCAATGCCTGAGTCAGGATCTGAGCAGCTTTCCTCCAGTGAGGAGGAAACGGATCCACAGGGAGTTTTTTCTCCATATCAAGACTCCCAACCCCAGACCCCGGGCAATAGAGGTTATAAGAAAACTACCTCATCCTACTCTCAGGACCCTGCCTCCTGGGGGGTGAATCCCTGGATGGCACCACCTGTGCCCTACCCACCACCATGGCAATACTGGACACCATGGGCATCGTACCCTTGGGAATACGTGCGCCATGGCCACTTGACCAGGCGCAACACCGATCCAGCGCCGCCCCCTGACGAATATGCCAGTGACACGAGACACCTGGCAACACAGTCACACTTCCAGGATAAACCTAGCCCTGCTCCTATTCCAGCAGAGCCGGAGCTAGCACCTGAAGAAGCATTACTTCCTCTTCCCCCGACACCGTCGGATGACTATGCAAAATTCCAGGACCTCTTTAAAAGAGTTGCCAGTGACTTGAGAATTAACTTGGAGGTAGTCACTGAACAACAACATGAGCTAACGAACATCCTACAGCCCCCTTCTTCCTCCAGGGTGGCATTACCAATTAACGCAGCCCTTTTAGAACCCGCTAAGTCCATCTGGCAGACTCGAGCGACAAGCCTACCTACCTGCAAACAAGCAGACAGGAAGTACTTTATTTCTCCAAAGGACTCTGAATTCCTTTTTACCCACCCGGCACCAAACTCATTGGTAGTAGACGCTGCGAACCAGAGGGCTAGACAACAGTATTCTCGTTCCGCCCCACCCAACAAGGACAGCAAACGATTGGATCTTTTTGGTCGCAAAGTATACGCATCCTCGACCCTACAATTTCGTATAGCTAATTATACTGCAGTCCTGGCAAAATACGACCACAAAAACTATAATAAATTCATGGACTTTATTGATGACATTCCAGAACACAGAAAACAACAGTTCAGAGCTATGGTTTCCGAGGGACAAGCCATATCACGCACCGCTCTCCAAGCAGCCCTCGATGTAGCCAACACAGCAGCAAGATCGACCGCTACAGCAGTAGTCATGCGACGGGGCTCATGGCTCTCCTCCTCTTTTTTTCCTCGAAGTTCAGACACCATTGAAGATCCTCCCTTTGACGGTGACAAACTTTTTGCTTCTACCACGAACGACGTGCTTCATTCAATGAAGGACTCAAGGACAACCCTCCGGTCTCTAGGTCTCCAGACACCTACGACCAGAAGACGGCAATATAGATACCAACCGTACCACCGGCCACGTTATCCCGCATTCACACAACACTCCCATAGACCGCAGGAACAACAACAACAATAACAACAACGTCAAAGACCAAGATTCCAGCGACGTCGTCCAAATTCTGCAGGGGCACCTCAACCCCCGCCAACTAATAGGCAGATTTGAAGCCTTGGTCGAGGGTTTAGAAAGCAACGCCCCCACTTCAGCCGACACACCTATCTTTGGACACTGCCTACGACCTTTCTCCCATCAATGGAAGAACATTACCTCCGACAAGTGGGTCTTAGAGGTAGTTACAATTGGATACGTCATCCCCTTCCTCTCCTTGCCTCCCACCCACCCACCCTCCCCGTCCCTCTTCAGGGACCCTTCTCACGAGCAGCTACTCCTCCGAGAAGTGCAACATCTCCTTCATCTGGGAGCAGTAGAATTTGTGCCAGAACGACACAGAGGGAAGGGTTTTTACTCCCATTATTTCTTAACAGAAAAGAAAAATGGGGGATGGCGACCAATCCTCGACCTCAGGCGGCTCAACAAATTTGTCAAAAAGCAAAAGTTCAAGATGGTTACCCTCACTACCATAATCCCAGCGCTGGAGCAGGGCGACTGGATTTCTGCCCTCGACCTATAAGATGCCTATTTCCATGTCACTATACATCCGGCCCACAGACGCTTCCTTCGATTTACCCTCGGTTCGACACATTTCCAATACAGGGTACTCCCCTTCGGTCTGTCCACAGCCCCCCGTGTCTTTTCCAAGCTTCTAGCTGTAGTCACTGCCTACCTCAGGAAACAAGGGGTCATAGTATTCCCTTACCTCGATGATTGCCTCCTCAAAGCTTCAACGTTCGAGGCTCTCCGGTTCACACGGCTCACCGTCGATTGTTTCATATCTCTCGGCCTACAAATAAACAAAGACAAATCCACATTACGCCCCACCCAGCAACTGCAGTTCATAGGAGCAGACCTCGACTCCCGGACGGGGTTGGCATCTCTCCCACCCGATCGCTTCAACTCCATAAACCAACTGGCCACAATCATTCGCAACAGTCCACAGGTAACTGCCCGAGACTGCCTACAACTACTAGGTCACATGACCTCGTGCACTTTTGTCGTCCAGAATGCACGCCTCTACATGAGGCGCTTCCAAGCGTGGCTGGCCATGGTCTACAAACCGAATATGCACTCTTTAAACAAGACTCTCTCCCTACCTGCTCGAGTCAAAGATTCACTACATTGGTGGACCGTTCACTCCAACCTCTGCTCTGAAGTCCCGTTTCTTCAGCAGGCTCCATCACTCACCCTGACCACCGATGCATCTCTGACAGGCTGGGGTGCACACGTGTCTCACCACACAGTACAGGGGCTATGGTCGTCAACCGAGACCTCCCTGCACATAAATGTCCTAGAACTTCGAGCTATTCGCAATGCGTGCCGTCACTTCCTGCCACTAATCAAGCATCATCACGTACGCATAATGACAGACAACATTGCATGCATGTTTTATGTAAACAGGCAGGGAGGAGCTCGATCCCATTCGCTGTGCACAGAGGCTATGAAGCTCTGGAATTGGTGCATTGTGAACAACATCTGGGTATCAGCTGCCTATCTTCCCGGGATCATGAACACCACAGCGGACGAACTGAGCAGACGCTTCCCATGGGACCACGAGTGGGAGATAGACGAGAAAACCATTCACAACGTATTCAGCACTTGGGGTTACCCAACAATAGACCTTTTTGCAACTACAAAAAACAAGAAATGTCCCAATTTCTGCTCCAGAGCAGGACTGGGCAAACATTCCCTGGGGGACGCATTCATGATCTCATGGCACCGAAACCTACTGTATTCATTTCCCCCGATACCAGTTCTCAACTGGGTCCTGATAAAAATACGAATGGACCGAGTCAAGGTGATCCTCATTGTCCCGTCGTGGCCCAGACAACCGTGGTTTCCGTTCCTCACAGAATGTCAATCCAACCACCAATCTCCCTGCCGCTCATTCCAAACCTTCTATCTCAACAACACGGCCGTTTTCTCCACCCCAACCTGTCCATGCTTCACCTCAAGGCCTGGTTTCTACATGGTTTTCCCAAAGCGAATTAGATTGCTCTGAACAAGTTCAGAAGGTGCTCCTACATAGCAGAACGCAATCTACTCGCACGACCTATCTTCAAAAGTGGAAACGATTCACACATTGGTGTTCCGCTAAACACCTTTGTCCCACCTCGGTACCTCTTTCGATTATACTTGACTATCTATTGGGCCTTAAGCAATCCGGCCTTTCTTTCAGCTCCATCAGGGTCCATTTAGCTGCTATTACAACTTTCCACGACAGAATTGATGACACGTCTGTCTTTGCTCACGCTATCACGAAGCGTTTCCTCAAGGGACTACAAACCTTTATACCCAGACATTAAACCACCGACCACCCCTTGGGACCTTCATCTGGTACTGTCTTGCCTAACTCAACAACCATTCAAACCCCTAGCCACATGCTCCCTTTTACACCTCTCGATGAAAACAGCATTTCTAGTGGCAATTACCTCTGCCAGACGGGCAGGAGAAATAGCAGCTCTTATGGCACACCCACCATATACGATATTTTTAAAGACAAGGTTACCCTCAGATTACACCCCAAATTTCTTCCAAAGGTACACTCGTCATTCCACATTAATGAACCAATACACCTGCCAACTTTTTTTCCGAAACCACATGCGAACTCATTCGAAACCTCAGTGCATACACTAGATGTACGCAGAGCCTTGTCATTCTATTTGGATAGAACCAAACCTTTTAGAACTTCCTTCAGACTTTTTGTCTCCATTGCGGAGCGCTCCAAAGGCACGCCTATTTCTACCCAGAGACTCTCGAACTGGATTTCCCAGTGCATCCGGTTGTGCTATCAGATGAAGAAGGTTACACCTCCAGACGGCATTAGAACACACTCCACTAGATCTCTGGCTGCCTCTGTAGCGTTCTTACGCAAAGTTCCCCTGGCTGATATTTGTAAAGCAGCCACCTGGTCCTCTGACCACACATTTGTTAAACACTATGCCCTTACTCAAGGCCCTCTATCTGACATACGCTTGGGCAAGGCGGTACTATCAACGGCGTTCCTATCAGATCCGAAGTCCCTACCTCCTTAAGATACACGGCTTTTAAGTCACCTGGAGTGGAGCACCCACAGGGACATCTCTCGAAGAAGAAGAGGAGGTTACTCACCCTGTGCAGTAACTGACGTTCTTCGAGATGAGTGTCCCTGTGGGTGCTCCACTACCCACCCTCCTCCCCTCTACTTCGGAGTTGGGGGGCCTCCGTTGTAGAGAAGGAACTGAGGAGACCGGCCACGCGTGCGTACTATCAACCTAGATTCACAGCGGGGGGCAGCTTCTGAGCATGCGTGGCCGCTATGAGTACTGCTGCAAAAATCTCCGGGCAAAGGCGCAGGGACGCACCAACACCTGGAGTGGAGCACCCACAGGGACACTCATCTCGAAGAACGTCAGTTACTGCACAGGGTGAGTAACCTCCTCTTTTTCTACTTGTCAAGAAATCCCTATAGGCATCTTGGTATTGCTAACTAAGCAATAATTCTTATTTCAATTAACTGCCTGGGTTTTTTGGCAGGAAGTAATAGACCATTTTGTGTATTATTCTGTGCAAAATGTTGTTTGTGAACTGTGTTTTGTTCCTTCTTTTCTAAACACAGGGTATTTTAGCTAACTAATTACGTTTTCAAAATATTAAATGGATAATACATCCTAACTACAGAGAGAAAGTACATGTAAAATAGGGGGTAAAAAAGGACAAAGGAAGAAATATAGTATCAGTCTTTAATGGAGAACAAGGAAAAGATGCGCAATGCATGGATAGAGAAGGAATTGTACTGTATTAGTCTTTTAACAACCAAAAAGATAATTTACCTGCAAAACTTTAACTTAATTAAGTAGAGTTAACATCGTACTTTTCAGAAGTTGGCATGGGAGATCACCACTGGATTACAGATGGATACCTGGAATATCCGTTGACTAGAGAAGAGGGATGAAATGGATTGAGATCAGAGGTGGGGCTACTGTGTGATCAGGCTGGGGACTTCAAAACAGGGAGCTGACAGGCTGGCAAAGTGAAGAGGGCAACAATGAAGGGAAGATTGGGAGAGAAAGTGTCAGTGAAACCTGAGATGCTTAGGTTCTTGGGTGGTTGTGTCTTAGGACGCAAGATATAACTGAGAGGGTCTTGGGTTTACTGCAGCCCTCCTCTCTCTCTACACCTCAAAAAAAGAAAAAATATATGTGTAATTACCTACAAACACATTTGCTTACTAATATTAGTAGGAATCCACAGTTTTAGTCACAGGAGATTGCTGGTAACTTAGTACTAAAGGGTTAAATAAGTAAAGTTGAACTATATCACCAAACTCCATTTATTCATTCATACAAATTATTCAAAAGATGCATATCTTTTGCAAACTATTTCCAAATGCATGTCTGGCTTCTATCTTTTTTTTTTATAAGTCAGTAGTGCTGCCAAGTCTGATACTGCTACAGCTACACTAACTTCTCTGAATGATGCAAATAATAAATAGGTTCTGTGTTATTTCACTCTGAAATTAAAATTTATCTGGTACTTTGGTCCAAAAAGTTTGGGGTTTTAGCCTGTGCTACAATAAGTGTCTGCATAATTACCACATCATCTAAATCAATGGTTCTCAACCTTTCCAGACTACTGTACCCTTTTCATGAGTCTGACTTAGGGTTGCCAACTTTCTATCTGCAGAAAACCAAACACCCTTGCCACATCCCTGTCATGCCTTCTCTGAGGCCACTCCCTCCCTCTCTCCCTCCATCGATTGCTCTCCCCCATCCTTGCTCACTTGCTTATTTTCACCAGGCTGGGGCAGGGGGTTGCGGGGCGGGGGGGGAGGGCTATGGGGTAGGGGAGAGAGCTCTGGGCTGGGGCAGGGAGTTGGGGTATGGGAGGGGATGAGGGCCCTGGCTAGGGGTACAGCTCTGGGGTGGGGCCAGGGATGAGGGATTTGGGGTGCAGGAGAGGGCTGGGGCAGGGAGGTGGGGCACAGGAGGGGATGAGGGGTGCAGGCTCCGGGCAGCATTAACCTCCGGCGGTTCCTGGGAAGCTGCCAGCATTGGTCGTGCTTTGAGCAGGTGGTTGGACTAGATGACCTCCTGAGGTCCCTTCCAACCCTGATATTCTATGATCTCTCTCCGCCTCCTAGGCAGAGGTGCGACCACGTGTCTCTGAGTCAGGGGTCCCCAACATGGTGCCCGTGGGCACCATGGCGCCCACCAGGGCATCCATATGCGCCCGCCTACTGGCTGCCGGACAAGCAGCCACCAAAATGGCGCCGAGAAGCAGCAATGTCAAGAAGTGCTCCCGCCGAATTTCGGCGACGCCTCTTGATGACGCTGCTTTATGGCGGCATTTTGGCGGCGACGCCTCTTGATGTTGCCGCTTCATGGTGGCATTTCGGCGGCTGCTTGTCCGGCAGCCAGTAGGCAAAGGTTGGGGACTGCTGCTCTGAGCGCTGCCTGCGCCTGCAGGCGCCATTCCCTCAGCTCCCATTGCCTGCAGTTCCTGGCCAATTGGAGCTGCTGAGTTGGCACTGGGGGCGGAGGCAGCACGAAGAGCCCCCATGGCCACCCCTACGCCTAGGAGCTGACGAGAGATCCCGGCAGCTTCCCAAGAGCTGCATGTAGCTGGGTAGGGAGCCTGCCTGCACCGCCAACCAGACTTTTAACGGCAGTGCTGATTAGAGCCGCCAGGATCCCTTTTCGGCTGGGCATTCCGGTCGAAAACTGGAGACCTGGCAACCCTAGTTTGATTTGGTCTTGTGTACCCCAATTTTCACTTCACTTAAAAACTACTTGGTTACAAAATCATACATAAAAATACAAAAGTGTCACAGCACAATATTAGTGAAAAATTGCTTACTATCTCATTTTACCATATAATTATAAAATAAATCAATTGGAATATAAATATTGTACTCACATGTCAGTATATAGTATTTAGAGTAATATAAACAAGTAATTGTATGAAATGTTAGTGTACTGACTTTGCTTGTGCTTTTATATAGCCTGTTGTAAAACTAGGCAAATATCTAGATGAGTTGATATATCCCCTATATATCTCTACATATCCCTGGTTGAGAACCACTGATCTAAATTCTTCTAATACTGGAGTTAACACGAGTATATTGCAGTTAATTTAATAATTTGATAAAGGTTGTCCTTCAGCCTTTCACAAAAGATCAGTTATTTTTCTACCTGTTCAGAGACTCTAAGCTCAAAGTTTGCAACAAAATTGTTTTATATAAGAATACTATTTGGGAAGTGAAGAGCAGATGAAGTGTTTTCAAAAGTAAGTAACCAGACATTTTTTTTCCTTCTAGAAAAGTTGATTGCTTATCAGCGGGAATTTCATGCTTTGAAGGAACGTCTTCGTATTGCTGAGCGTAGAACCCTGCAGCGTTCCTCTGAGCTAAATGCCATCTTGGAGCAATTCAGACGTGCAGTAGCAGAAACAAATGGAAGTAAGGATGCATTAAACAATTTTTCAGGTACAAGACATGATATAGGGTTTTTTTAAGCTTAATGTTTTACGGCTTTCGATTACTGATGTCTATTGTATATAATTATTAAAGGAAAATATCCTAAAAAACCAAATGCTTGGAAACCATCCAATTGTGCATATAACTAGTTTATGTAACATGTTCTTATCTGGTACCTCTCCCCCTTCCTTCATCCTCCATTCCCTCTGTTTGTTATATCCACTCATTGTATCATATTTTAAATTAGATTGTAATCTCTTCAAGGACTATATACTTGCTCAAGTGCCTAGTAAAATAGGTTTGGGGTTTCTGGGTGCTATTCAGTACAGGTAATCTGGCAGCAATTTGTATAATATCTTTACACATTTTAAGCTAAAACTGATGAGCAACTTAAAAAAGAAAACTAGTAATTCATGCAAATGTTAAAAGTAGAATGAAATCCTCTTTACCTACCAGGATCTGATTTGGGGATTCTGTGTTTCTAAAGTTTGCCTTTTAAGCAATGCAAAGTGTAGTAAATAGCAGCAAACATTTGTTACCCTTTTCTGCAAAACTGATAATTAAATATTTAAAAATAATTATATCTTATTCCTTTTCATCAAATTATGAGGCAAATCCTCAAAATTAACAAGAGCTGTATATGGAAAGATTATTAGCTTGTAGCCTAGCACAACCATATTGTAACAATTTTGTCACTGTTTCTGTTTTGAAGTATATTCCCCCGATTTTAAGAGATTTAATTTCTCTCTAAAAAGTCAAAATTGCCAAAAATATTTTTGTTCCAAAGGACCTCAGTCTGGAGCTATTTAAACCAATACTCCCTGATTTTCTCCATATGAGAGTAGTACACCTAAAACAAATTTTATTTGAGGTCTACTGTCACTTCCTAGTACTACTATAGAACGTTGAAAAACTTGGACAAGTAGTGTCTTTTATAGAAAGATGAAGTCTACTCTGTACTCTACAGCTCTTGTCTTAGGTCCTCCAGCCAGGGATTGATTAAAAAGTTGTCCCTCGGTACATTAATGCCTCACTCTTCTGGATTTTAGATAGCCACCTGGGATACCAGGAGCATTGGGAACATTACTTTTTTAAATCTGCATGTAACACATCATGTGATTTTCTTTCTGATATGTACATTGCCATTGTTAGCCATGTCATTGTGATATCCATATTGGACTATTGCAATGCATTCTCCATAGTGGTTTAAGACTGTAGAACATTTAGAAGCTAGATATCATGCAGAATTAGAGATGAGCCTGAGCCATAAAGTTTGGATCTGGATCTTAATCTGAACTTTCACAAAGTAAAGAGCTGGTTGGATCTGGAGTTTTAGTTTGTGTTTGTCTTTATGTAAAATGCATTGGCCTTCTTGTACAGAGTGTTTGGCTGTAAGAAATCATATTATACCAGTTCTCCAAAGACTGCACTGTCTTTTTTCTGTTCACTTCTTGGTGCAATTAAAAGTAGTAATATACATCTTTAAAATTCTATATGGGTGGGGCATAGTTGCCTAAAAGATAGGCTCCCTTCCCATGTGCTGCCCTGCCTTCTGAGGTCAACTGTGGTATTCTCACTAACAATCTCAGATTTTAACAAATGGTGGCAGTGTTTTTTTTGCTGGAGAACCTTCTACTCTGTAATTCACTTACCACATTGGTTTGACAGAACCCAAGTCAAGACTTTTTGGGCACAACATAAAGACTAACTTTGCACTGTGACTTTTTCCTGGGGGGGGATGTATGGGCTAGGTATAATTATTTTTAACTTGTAATTTTGGGATTGTTGCCTCTTATTTTGGGTTGACACTGGTTCACCAATTCTTGTGTTAAATGTAATGAACTGTGAATGTGCCAGAGATTACTATTATAGGTATATTTTAAATAACATATAAATACTCAAATCTATATTGTATTTGTTTAGTACCTTAGATCTAGAAGGAATCCAAATTGCTTTACAGATCTTGTCATTCATCCACCCTGGAATACATTTGGGTGAACTTCCGCGTCTACTTCTGCAATTGAAACTGCAGAGAAAATTTTGGCAGGAAGAGTGTAATCACCCAAATTGGAATTTAGCCCACACATCGAAGCGAACACCTCTACTCATTGCACTTTGTACAAGGGCCTTTTCAAGACTATAAGTAGTCAGGAGTTTAGTATTAGATTTCATCCAAAAAAGGCATCTCCAGTTGTATAGGAAACACTGGTTCATTTCAGCATCCCAGGAAAGAGTGATATCTACTGAGTCACCATCACTTCTAAGGTGGGTAGGTTTTCTTTGGAAGTCTCCAAACCAGTTTCTGACCTGACCTGATCTTTATGAGATTCATGAGATCTTGAAGGTCAATATGAGGTGCTATGGCTTTTTTTCTAATTAAAAAATTTGGCTATGGTTTTCATATTTGATTTAAGAGAGTTGACACATACTGGCAAGGGAATTTCAAAGCTGATATTCATGATCCATTGTGGAAACATCTTTAGAACTTGTTTAACTTCAGTATTTAACTGCAGTAAATAATTCATATGCCTACTTTTGTTAGGTGTATCTGTTCTTACAAAAAGTATATCCAAATTTAATTCCTGGACTGTTGCACCGTATACCGTATGTAGTCCTATTTTTGTGCAATATATTTGTGTGCAATGTATGTAAAAATGTGCATGCAATTTTGAAGTTATTTATCTGAGGCTTAAGTCATTGCTTGAGCTCCTGTGAGAGTAGATACAGATTATTTTGAATTTTTGGGGAATAATAAGCCCAATATACTGCATAATATAAAGACACACCAAAGGTAAAAATTTATGGAGGATTCTACTCAAGGTGAGTTATTTCCTCTCTATCATTGGTCAGAGCACATTGTAATTCACATGCGATGATATAAGTATGATGTTCCTGTTTCCAGAAAACTATTAAAAATCAATCTTGTTCATAACTCTTTTAAAAATTAAAAACAGAAAAGGTTTTACTTCCTGGTACACAAATCTTAAACATGTTTCCTGACTCAAACAAAGCATGAATGAATTATCAGTTTTGGAATTGCATATGATTTATTGCTGCATAAACATATAGCCTCTCTGATTAATTTTCTGCATTATTGGTTTTATATGTGTTTGCAGATGAAACGCTGAAATTGTTAAAAGAGCTAACAAGCAGAAAATCTCTTCAAGTGCCAAATATCTATTACCATTTGCCTCATTTGATAAAGAATGAAGGAAGCCTTCAACCTTCTGTGCAGATTGGCCTGGGACGAACAGGCGGTATGCTGGCATAATTTAAATAATGCTTATGTGTTTATATATAAAATAATATGTCTGAAGGACTTCCTAATTTTATTTTGGTAATATCATAATTTAATATATTGTTTGGTAGCTGCAACTTTATTTGTATGATATCTCTTAGAACTCACACTGAATCCAGGATGAAAGGAGTTGTCTTCAGTTTTGCTCTTTACTACATAATCCCAGATCACACACTGCCCCAAGTGCTAAGGTATACAATAAAAAGCACTTAATCAGGATCAATTTGTGTTATCTTTTAATGAGATTTATGAAAATTAACAAGGCATGGAAATATTACAGGCTCTGAAACTAGTTTTCTGACACATCCCTTTGGCTACTCAGATATATGGGTAAATCAAGCATGGATTTAACCATTTCAAAGTTGGTGTGTCTGGTGTTCCCATCAATAAATTCCAGTGTATAACTCAGAGGACCTGGAATTATGGGTACCTAATGACAATTGGCTTGGTCCTCTCCACAAAAGTTAGACCTTGGTTGGAGGAGAAAAAACACTTCTACTATTAGACTACATGTTTTTTCTCTTACTGATTCCTTATACTTTGTAAAGACACACATTCACCAAAACAAGTGATTAAGCCTCAAAAGTTCTGCTCCTTCATCAGTAGATCTCAACATAATTCCATTCTTGGAGCCGCAGTCCTTAAAGCAGATAAAGCCCAACCAGGGTCATGTACTTGGAAGCATGTCTGCATGTGTATAAGGCATGAAGGCCCGACATATTAATCCATTTGTGTCTGTCTGCTGTTTGATCTGGAGTTGCTGATTCTCTCATAATTGAAGCTTCCTTGTTTTGATAGTAGTTCTGTGGGTTTGATTCTGTCCTTGTTATAACAAGATGCATGCCCACATATTAAATATGCAGAATCAAGTCTCATATTCACAATCATACCCACTAACAAAATTGAAATACATATTTTATATGTAGGGCCCTTCTAAATTCATGTCCGTGAAAAACGGGTCATGGATCGTGAAATCTAGTCTCCCCCATGAAATCTGGTCTTCTGTGTAGTTTTACCCTATACTATATTATAGGGAAAAAAGTATAGAAAAGTACACAGTGTTTTTCAAACGGGGGGTCCTGACCCAAAAAGGACTGCAAGGCTACTGTAAGGGGGTTGCGGTATTGCCACCCTTACTTCTGCACTGCCTTCAGAACTGGGCAGCTGGAGAGTAGCAGCTGCTGGCCGGGTGCCCAGCTCTGAAGGCAGCACTGCCACCAGCAGCAGTAAGGGTGGAATGGTAGGATGTATTGCCACCCTTACTTCTGCGGTGCTGCTGGTGGTGGCACTGCCTTCAGAGCTGGCGTCCAGATATCTGCTCTCTGGCCATCCAACACCGAAGACAGCGCAGAAGCATGGGTGGCAATACTGCGATTTTCCCCCCCACACACACACACACAAAATAGCCTTGTGACCCCCTCTTGGGTCAGGACCCCTAGTTTGAGAAATGCTGACTTAAGAGCTTTACATGTTTATATTTTCTGTTTTAAAATACATATTCATGCTTTCTTACAACACCATGAAATTTAAGATTTAAATATCTCAAACAGTGAAATTCAAGATTTTTAAAATGCTATGACTCTGAAATTTACAAAAATGGATTGTGAATTGGTAGGACCTATTTATACATACACCTCTACCCCGATATAACGCTGTCCGTGAGAGCCAAAAAAATCTTACCGCGTTATAGGTGAAACCGCGTTATATTGAACTTGCTTTGATCCGCCGGAGTGCGCAGTCGTGGCCCCCCCCCCCACCCGGAGCACTGCTTTACCACATTATATCCGAATTCGTGTTATATCGGGGTAGAGGTGTATTTAACCAGCAAGGTGGAGGATTCAGACTTTCTTCCACAGGTTTAAGCCAACCATATATTATTTCAAAATTTAAATTGAAAAAAAAAAAATCAAAATCAAGGGTCCTAAAAACAGTAGAGAAATTAAGATTTACTTCACCATCCTTCTCTTTTTCTGTTGTGCCTGCTGGGTAGGCATTTCTAGTCAATGCAAATTTAACATCACATACCTTTCTGAGAGATCTGTAGTTTGTAAGCACAAGAGGATGAGTTAAGAATGCCAATCAGCATTTTCAGCTCTAACTTGATTTTGTATATTTAAAGGTGAGATCCCTTTAAGTACAGCTGCTTCAGCATAGGGCCACTACGCTTCCTCACTACTGCATCCAGTCCTACTCATCCCTTTTATTCCCCCCACCTATTCTGCTCCCAGTGGGAGGGCAGCCCTCTGTATTTGGGGTGGGCTAAAGAGCATGAAGATTGAACAGCCATGTGGAAAATAGGGATAGGTGGGTGGGGTTAGCATCAGTGTGGTGGGAGTCAGAGTGCTGGTATTGGGTAGTTTTATGGGAAAGAAGAGGTTTTAATAAGTTTCTTCTGCAAAAGTTATTAAATATTTTGCTAAAAACACTACATAGAAGATTAGTTTATGGAAAAACTGTTGTACTAAATTTGGAGACTAAACTCTGAAAAGGGATTTTAGTTTACTTTGTGTAAGTCTCAGTGCGACCTTAACTAACTGATACCCCGGTTGTATGCATCTTAACAATACATATATATTAATATTGTGACACTTTCAGCATTTGCTATTTTTTCGTCTGGCTGTGTTTCCCCTAAGAATTGATGTTGTTACTATTAATTGTATTCCCAATAATACTGGTATGCTTTGAAATTGTTTTTGGTTACTGTGTAATCTCTTAATATTTTGAGTGTATTTCTGAATTAATACTTTGTTATATAAAGACTTACATATTGATTGTGCATAAGACTGTTTGTTTTTTATTTAATTTCAGTTTCAATTGTAATGGGAATTCCCACCGTGAAGAGAAAAGTAAAGTCTTATCTTACAGAAACCCTTCACTCTCTTATTGATAAATTGTCTCCAGAAGAGAAACTGGATTGTGTTATGGTTGTCTTCATAGGAGAGGTAATTACTTATGTATTTTTACATCATTAGTATCACATAGCAGTTTATTGTGCAATTTCAAAGAATTGATTTGAATGTTCTACAAGGACAAATACATTGTTATAGAAAAATGTTTTTGATTTCGTGGTGGTGCATGAAGAGGCAGAGTGAATGGTGCATGTGTTATATTGAGACACATCACCTTGAAGTTTGTGTGAGAAGGACTTTCTGCTCAATAGAGAGAAGATGGAGGAGGAAGGTCCAGGGGATCCATCATTTTGCAGATCCTCTGGTGCTTGCTCCCACTGATGATGGTGGCATGTGTTGATGCTGGAGAGCACTATTGCAGCTGTTTGGCTGAAGTAGCCTCTGCAGAGGTCCAACTTGGTGGGGAGAATTTCTTTCTTGTATATGATCCAATTGCCTGATCGTCCTGCTTTGGGTCCTGTGCTGAGGATTTTGTTCATAATGCATAATAGTCTGTTGACAAATGTTTTGCTGTTTTTATTTTTCTGGACAATAGGTTTCTCCTGCTAAAAGATCATTATTTTTGAACCTGGTCTTTTGGTGGACACTATTCAAACAGGATTCATTGGACAGTTTGGAAAGCTGATTTATTGTTGCTGACTACACTAGATGTTCTAGCTCAGATCCTAAGGACAACAGGGAATCAGTCTCTCTTAGGAAGTATTTTATCAGTTGGTGCAAGAGTTGAAAATCTCTTTTTAGAAATGTGTGCTTTCCCTGGCAGATTGTGGTCTTGAGTTATAGAATGTGGGAGGGTTTATAAAGGACTGATTCTTACTCATCTAACTGTATAATTTACTCATGAAGCAGTGTGATCACCTCTGGGGTTCAGAACCTGCATCCATTTGATATGGACAACTGTAAAAACTGTCTCTATTGTACGAGTCTACAATTGTACAGTGACTGTATTTATTTTAATTTATATAAGCTAGAACCTTTCTATGAGTAAGTGCAGAGCCAAACAGACATGCAAGTGGTTCTAGTTCTGTTATCAGAACATACTGAGAATTCAGCAAATTCTAAGGCCTCCTTTTAAAAGTTTTAGATTATTCCTCTTGAAATGTTAAATTAGAACAACTTGGGAGTCGAGTCAATTCTAGGTCATATTGCTTTCCATTTTTCCTGCCTGTCAACCATGACCATCAGTCTGGATACTACATTTGGGTAGCTCTCAATCTCCATAAGCTGCAGAAAATGTTTTTAGAGCATCTCATGCAGATTGATAAGAGTGTAAGTGGAATTAAGACCTAAAAATTCAGTGAATTTATTGCTATATGCAATTTTTTCCTGCATTATATTAAAGATGATAAAATTACTTCTAGTTAATGTTTTTCTCATTTCAACCTATAAAATTTAGACAGACTTTTCCTTTTCTATTTTGTTTTGCTGGGGTGGTGAAGAAGAGGAATTGTTCTCTGCTCTGAGAATAACATTTATCTGATAACCATTCTTCTCCAAAGGTAAAGAAAAGGAGTTGAGATCTGGGTTCAATTCTCAGTTCTACCACAGATTTCTTGTGTGACTTTAAACAAATCACATTTCCATACCTCTGTTTTCCATCTCTGAAATGGGGTAATTCTTCCCTTCTTCACAATGATGATGAGGATATGAAAATCATTCATATTTGCGAGGTGTTCCAACATTCAAAGTCACACACATGCCTGTAAATAAGCAAATTTCAAAATTTAAAACTGCAGCTATATTTTCTTTGGCAGAAGAGGGCTGGATGTGGCTTCATCTGGAGTCTGTCACTGGTGACGGATGTATCAACCGTACTCAAGGTGTTGTTTAGGAACAACACAGTGTACTTCTCACACACATCCTTGTGGGTTTTTGGCCCAGGAGTGAAAGACTAGGCTGAGAACCTGAATTTGAATCCCTGGCATGTTCAAGCATAGTGTATTTGCCACTGTAACTCTTGCCTGGCCTTGCTTTCCTTTCTTTTTTTCCTCTTTCTTTACCATTCTTTTTGCTGTATTTTGTATTTTTCTTAAGATCCAGCTTCTTGTGGGCATAGTGTAAAATTTGCCTCAGGAAAAACTCCTTGACAACCAAAACTGTTTGTTTAAGAAATATTTCTCACTGAGCAAGCCAGGTGTACTTCAACTTTTTGCCAGCTTCTACAGGCTGGAATTTATAGTTCTATTAGGAGTCTTGTTTGGTTATTTGAAGGACAGACAACTACTGTTTAATTTAAAGCCTGATCTTGCACCTTAAAGTCAATGAGGATTTTGCCATTGATTTAATAGAAACATGATCAGGCTTCTAATGCACTGTTGGAAGCCTGCAACAAAAAACTCGTACAGCTACATCTAACAGGGAGGAAGATGGTGCCAAATATATCAGCTTACCATCTGTGGTAATTGACTGTAGCTCTGGGTCTTTCACTGCTGATTGATTTTATTTCATCCAAATATCAGTATATGGCAAAGCTAATCTTCCCAGTAACTATAGAATGGCTATGCTGCCTCCACATCTCATTTGTCTGGGGTTTACTTCAGTAGCCAGAAGATCCTTTTCTGCTGTGCCCTGACCCCTTCATTGTTTCTAATTTTTTTACCTGCATTTTATTTCAAAATCTTTTCTAGATGAATATTTTATGTTCATAAATGTCAAGGAATGTCTAGAGTTGGGATCATCAGTTCTTTATATATACCTGTAAGCTAGTAATAGAGCAGGCAGACTCAGAATCTTTGCCTATTCCCAGTCCTGAGTTGCAGTTATACTACTAGTGAAGCCCATAGGGGTTTTGCCACTAACTTTTCAGGAAGAGCAGGAGGGCATGCTTAGTAGCGAGGAAGTGATTCAGCCTTTAGGGTCTGCCTTCTCTGGGTAAGAAATAATGCCACCATCAAGTTGGTGAAGAATGAGACATTCATTAGTTTTTAAAGGGACATGGTCAACTTGAAAAACATTTCTGCCTACATTTTTTTTTACCTAGTTACAAGTAACACCTAAGATATTGTAATTGAAAATTCAATGGAAAAATATTTTTCGCTGATTTTTCAGTTTTATTTTACCCCATCACCTCCAGATGTGGTCTGTACAGGTCTGACCCCAGATTCTCCCCCATGAGACACCAAAGTGGCAGTGGTACCAGCAGCTGGAGGTCCCTGCTTGTGAGATCCATCCCTTGGGTTAGACAGTGGTGCGAGTTGGACCCATGCAAGAGCTCTTCCCCTAATCTGGTTGGTTATGTGAGGCAGAACACCCTCCGTTCCAAGGGAGCAGCCCTTGAAAAGCCCATTTCTCTACAACAGGCACCAGAGGTGGGGGTGGCTAGAGCAGGGGGCCATCAAAGCAAGAGATCTGCATCTTCTCTTATGTTTTGACAAATAATTCATTGTTCTTCAAGTGCAGCGTCCCTTCAAGAATGAGCTTAGGAGCAGAAGCCAGACCTGCTAAGCCCATGGCATCATCCTGCAGGACTTCTCACGACAATAAGGGGCACTCTCATAAGTGTAAGAACAGATTCTCTTTCAAGAGCAGGGATCCCTCCCCAACTCCATCCAAGTCTAGTGAGTCCTCATATGTGGGCCCTAAAGACTTAGGCTTGCTTAAATCCTCCGATCATGAGGGTAAAGCGTGAAGGAAAAAGGGTCTGCTGGTACTGATGTAGGCGCTGATTCATAAGCCTAAATATTGGCACCTAATGACACCATTTAAGAGCGTCCGAGTAGATTCTTTTGGCGGTATTGACCTATCTCTGTAAGACCTGCCATCTACAATGACCATGGATGTGCCAGGGCTGTCAGTCCCAACTATTGGCATGCCCTGGGGTCTGGGACTAACTGAAACTTGCCCCTCTCTGGAGGATATCTTTACCCTGCCATATCCTCGGTTTCCTTTTCTTTCGGGTCTAACCCTCCTGAGAAACATTGTGATACCAGAGGAGGAAACTACCTTGGGGAAATGGGAATGTTCCCCTCCTCTGTCCAGAGGCAGAAGCTTTCACCCACTGGTACCGATGGCTCTGTTGGTTGAGCAGGAATCAGCCTTCTCTTTGGAGGAATTGAAGGCTCCAGACATTCCTTTATTCCCACATAGGGAGGTGAGCTCAGACAGAGATTCAAAACAATTCAGGTCTGTCCTCCACCTAGACACGACTACCCAAGGGACTGATGGTACCTATTGCCATGGGGGCCCTCTCAACCAGTCGACCCTTCATATTAGCCCTAGTGGGCCCCATGGGATCCCTATGGCAGGCATCCTGATTCCGTCCATGCGTTCTACCGTACCTCTCCCACTAGTCCCACGCAGGGCTCTTTGAGCAACTGTGTCAGGTCAAATGTCTCGTGTGGTTTTCCCCCCCCAAGAACTTAAAAACATTATCAGCAGCGTGCTTACAGTGACAAACCTTTATACGAGAAATGGCTCATTTTGCGACAAAGGGAGAAAAGCGTACAACACAAACCGCTGCTGCCCTCACTTTGGAAGTTCTAGCAAAATGCACAAAGCTTATTTCAAGCTGGACTTTAGGTGGAGTGGGTCCAGCGATGCACCAATGCCTCAATGTATTGTATAGTGCAAAGTACTGGTGAACAACCGTATGTGGCCCTACAAGGTACACCGGCATCTCGAAACAAGACACCCTAGCTTAGTATCTAAACCTATAGAGTTTTTCCAGCGGAAGCTTAATGAGTTATAGGACACAAAAAAAAAACTTGTTGAAGTGTACAGCACTGTTAACAGAAAGGCTTCTTACCATGCGGCTTTGTGCATTGCCAAAGTTGGTAAGCCAACGACATAGGTGAGAAACTACTACTAGCTGCAAAGGATACGTGTGCGGTGATGATAGGAGAGAAAGCAGCATCACAGCTAGACGTGATCCCACTTTCTAATGAGAGTTCCATGCTGCATTGCAGAGATGGCCACTGATGTAAAAGAGCAGCTCCTAGAAAGTGTTCGTCAGAGCCCATATTATTTAATTCAGATAGATGAGTCTACCAATATATCAAATGCTGCACAGTGTATTCGTTTTTCTACAGCAACAGAATTAAATGAGGATTTTCTGTTTTGGCGTCCACTTCCAACACAAGGAACTGGGGAAGAGCTTTTTAAACTGTTAAATAATTTTGTCCAAGACACAGGCCTTGATTGGGGATGTTTTGGATCGTCCTACTGGTGGTGAAACCTGTACCACAATGGGACCTCAACCTCATACTACTATCAGAACTTGCTAGACCACCATTTGAATCACGGGCCACAAGTTCTATGATTTACCTTACCATGAAAGTTACCTTTTTAGTTGACATCACAAAGCCCAGAAGGGCGAGTGAACTGAGAGCACTCATAGCTGACCTGCCTTATGCTATTTTTCATAAGGAGAATGTTTCCTTTCACCTTCATCTGAAATTCGTCCCAAAAGTAGTTTGTTTCACATAAACCAACCTGTCCACTTACTGGTATTCTTCCCAAAATCTCATGCTTCCAATCAGGAGAGAAGACTTAGTTCTCTGGATTGTTCTATCTACAAGGATGAAATCGATTAGAAAATCATCAAGGTTATTTCTCAGCATAGCGGAATAGTCACAAGGACAGACATGATCTGCTCAGAGACTCTATATGTGGATCTCCAGCTGCGTCATTCTTTGTTACCAACTGATACATATACCTCTCTCAGATGGCGTGAGAGCCCATTTAACTAGAGCAAAAGCAACTTCAATGGCATCTCTTTGAGAGGTACCTATCCTGGACATCAGTAGAGCGACTACCCAGAGCTCCATCCATACATTCATGAAACAGTATGTATTAATTCAAGTATCCTCTCCAGATGCAGCTGTTGGGGCTGCAGTATTACAGGCACCTCTACCAACTGCATCCTCACACTGCCTTCCTGTTTAAATACTGCCTATTAATCACCCATGTGTGGAATACACATAGGGACCAGCACTTGAAAAAGAAATGGAGGTTACTGACCTGTAACTGGAGGTTCTTTGAAATACATGTTTCCTATCTAAATTCCACTATCTGCACTCCTTCCCCTCTGCTTTGGATTTATGATAAGAGAATAACTGGAGAGGCATTGGTCCCCACCGCCCCTTATACCCTCATGTCAGAGCATGAGAACTGCCCAGCCATGGATCAGTGGACACTATTTTTAGAAATCTCTGGTCTCTCAGATGCATGGTATGCATGGGTATCCATATGTGGAAAACAGACAGGGATCACACATCTCGAAGAACTTCCAGTTACAGGTCAACAACCTCCATATTAATAGATTCCATGGTCAGAAGGGCCCATTGTAATCATCTAGTCTGATCTCTTAGAGCCTGTCTTTTAGAAAAACATCTAGTCTTGATTTAAAAGTTGTTAGTGATGGAGAATCCACCCTGGTCCTAGGTAAATTGTTCAAATGGTTAATGACACTGATGGTTAACAATTTACATATTTTTTCCAATCTGAATTTGTCTAGCTTCAACTACCAGCAAGTGGATCATGTTACTTTTCTCTGCTAAAGAGCCCATTATTAAAAATGTGTTTCCCATGTGGATGCTTATGGACTATAATCAATTCATTCTGTAACCTTCTCTTTGTTAAACTGCATAGATTGAGTTTTTTGAGTCTATCACTATAAGGCATGTTTTAAAGTGTCTAACTTCAGCAGCTGCTGTTTAACATCCTCCTGAGATACAGGGAATTCTAAAGTGCCTGTCAGCTTGATAGCTAAGCACCAAATTAGGCAAGTGCTGGAATTGTATAACTGAGACAATTATACAGTTATGCCTCAATAACTGCATCATCTTTGCTTTTTGATTTGCTGAGACAATTGTTTTTCATATAACTTGGATTAATTCATCATATAACCATATTTGACTAAGAATTTGCTCATTAATTAGGAAGGCTTACAATTTTATCAGTTATTTTAAAATTGGGCATGATTCATCTCTGTATTCCATCCCCATTGCATATTGAAACTCTTGGGTTCTTGTTCACTATGTAACTAGTTTATATACTTGCCAGCTCAGTTTGTGACATTTAAAATATTTATTTAATCTTATCTAAGTATTGCCCTTCAGAATACCCTAGAGATCCTGAATTGCAAAAATGCTGAACTCCAAATTACATTAACTATAGACCGTATTTATTATGGTAGGGATTGTAGTTAATTTGGGAAGTATTATTTTGAAATCGTCTTTACCACTATAAACACTACTGAATAATAGATTTTGTTTAAAAACTTTGGTGGACTGAATAGTTAAGAAGTGAAAAATATTTTGTGGCACTCTGAACAGTTTTGTCTCAGTGAAGCACGCCTGCTTAAATAACTGCAAACTAATCTGAACTAAATATACCTCTCAATAATTTATTCTAGAGATATTTCTAGCACAGATCATTATGTCTACCCACTTTATTAATCAGTGAATACTCTCTAACACCTTTGATACAAATCGTAATCAGGATATATTCAGAACTATTGAGATCTTGTTTTGCATTCTGACTGATTGTTCCCAAGACATTAGCTGACTTTCTGGCAGCTTTCAGTCAGTCAGTAGACATCTCAAATTAGCTAAACATTTTTAGTAGTTCTGTAAACTTTTGGTTGTTAAACTGGTGCCTAATTAGTAGGGCTGACGATTAATTGCAGTAATTCACACGATTAACCCAAAAAAATTAATCGCGAATAAAAAAATTAATCGCACTGTTGAACAATAGAATACCAATTGAAATTTATTAAATATTTTTGGATGTTTTTCTACATTTTCAAATATATTGATTTCTATTACAACACAGAATAAAAAGTGTATAGAGCTCACTTGATATTTTTATTACAAATATTTGCACTTTAAAAATGATAAACAAAAGAAATAGTATTTTTCAATTCACCTCATACAAGTACTATGGTGCAATCTCTTTATCATGAAAGTGTAACTTACAAATATAGATTTTTTTTGTTACATAACTGCACTCAAAAACAAAACAATGCAAAACTTTAGCACCTCTAAGTCCACCCAGTCCTACTTCTTGTTCAGCAAATTGCTAAAACAAACAAGTTTGTTTAGATTTACAGGAGATACTGCTGCCTGCTTCTTATTTACAATGTCACCTGAAAGTGAGAACAGGCATTTGCATGGCACTTTTGTAGCCGGCATTGCAAGGCATTTCTGTGCCAGATACGCTAAACATTCATATGCCGCTTCATGCTTTGGCTACCATTCCAGAGGACATACTTCAATGCTGATGATGCTCGTTAAAAAAATAATTCGTTCATTAAATTTGTGACTGAACTCCTTGGGGGAGAATTCTATGTCTCCTGTTCTGTTTTACCCGCATTCTGCCATATATTTCATGTTGTAGCAGTCTCTGATGATGACCCAGCACATGTTCGTTTTAAGAACACTTTCAAGGCAGATTTGACAAAACACAAAGAAGCTACCAATGTGAGATTTCTAAAAATAGCTACAGCATTCGATTTAAGGTTTAAGAATCCGAACTGCCGTCCAAAATCTGAGAGGGACGAGGTGTGGAGCATGCTTTCAGAAATTTTAAAAGAGCAACACTCCGATGGGGAAACTCCAGAACCCGAACCACCAAAAAAGAAAATCAACCTTCTGCTGGTGGCATCTGACTCAGATGATGAAAACGAACATGCCTGGGACACTACAGACTTGGCAGCCCGGCTTGTGGCCTCCGTGGTGGTGATGAGGTACAACTCTTGGCTGCACTCCTTAGGTTTATCCTCGAACTAAGGTATTAGGCCTAAGCGGGCCCCTTCTGCATCTCAAGCTCCAGGGTCTCTCTCTTTCATCTGTTAAGGTCCACTTGGCCGCCATTTCGGCCTTCCACTCTCTGCTCCAGGGCAGGTCGGTTTTCATTCATGATGTGATGATCAGGTTTCTCAATGGTCCGGGACCCTGTCCCTCCTTAGGACCTGAATCTTGTGCTGTCATGGCTCATGGGTCCCCCCTTTGAGCCTCGGGCTTCCTGCTCCCTTCTCCTCCTCCTCCTGGAAGGTTTGGTTGCTGGTTGCAATAACTGCCTGCAGGATCTCTGAGATGAGGGCGGTCACCTCAGAACCTTCTACAAGGATAAGGTTCAGCTGCGTCCACACCCGACTTTCCTACCCAAGGTGGTTTCGCAGTTTCATACAGGCCATGACATATTTTTACCTTTCTTCTTTCCAAAACCTCAAGTCGGAGGAGGAGCGCAGATTGCACTCTCCGGACGTCAGGAGGGCACTAGCCTTCTACATCAAAAGGACCATTTCATAAGTCAACACAGCTGTTCGTCATGGTGGCAGACAGGATAAAAGGTTGTCCAGTGTCCACTCAGAGAATTTTATCCAGGATCACTGCCTGTATCTGCTGTTGCTATGATCTGGTGAACGTGCCTCCACCGGCAGTTGTGACCGCCCATTCGACTAGGGTGCAAGCTTCCTCGGTGGCTTTCCTGGCCCAGGTGCCAATCCAGAATATCTGCAGGGCTGCTACCTGGTCTTCCATCCACATGTTTACATCTTATGCGCTTACTCAGCAGGCCTGAGATAATGCTGGCTTCCGGAGAGCAGTGTTGCAAGCCGCACGACCGTGAACTCCGAGACCACCTCCAGGGGTACAACTTGTGAGTCACCTAGAATGGAATCAACATGAGCGAGCACTCAAAGAATAAAAAACGGTTACCTACCTTTTGTAACTGTTGTTTTTTAACATGTGTTGCTCATGTCCATGCCATTACCCGCCCTCCTGTGCCTCTGTCGGAGTTGCCAGCAAGAAGGAACTGAGAGGGCATAGGGCTGGCGGCACCTAATATACAGACACATGAGCGCAGCACTCCAGAGGGCATCACTGCTGACCCTACAGATACTGCTAAGGCAAAAATCTCTGATAACTGTGCCCGTGAGCCTGCACACACCTAGAATGGAATGGACATGAGCAACACATCTCGAAGAACAACAGTTACGAAAGGTAGGTAACCTTTTTTTCTGCCCAATCTGAGGGTAAAAGAAAGGGAATGCTATTACAAATAAAAATATATAACAAAGTGCAGCCTTGCTAAACTATGCCATTCACATTATCTGATTGTAATATGGAGCAGCAACTAGCCACTTTTATCCTGGGTGCAGATTGCTTTGGGTTTTGTTTTTGTTATATTTTGTTGCCATGATAACACATCTTCTTGGAAGCATTTCAGCTCATTTCAGTGGGAAAGGTGAATTGTAGGCAAACTAAACAAAACACAATTCTGACTATTCACAAATCCTTCCATCCTCTTTCCTTGTTCCCTTTGGTGAGGAATATACTTTCTCCATTTACATCTCCATAGCAAACTATTATTGAAGATTAATCCTTTAGTTCTCTTTCTCCTTCACTGTCATATATATTTTCACCACTCCTGCAGCACACTATATATAAACGTTACGAGCCTGTTTAGTGGCTGCAGTCCTGAGCTGTTATGACTAAAGGCACAACAAACCAAAGTTTCTAAGTAGTTATTCATTGGCATTTCCACCCCCAAACACATTTTTCCTTGTTTCCTGCCTATTACACAAGATTTAGAGCAGGGTTCTCAAACTGGGGGTTGGGACCCCTCCGGAGGTCATGAGGTTATTAAAAGGGGGTCACGAGCTGTCAACCTCCACCTGAAACCCCGCTTTGCCTCCAGCATTTATAATGTTAAATATATAAAAAGGAGTTTTTAATTTATAAGGGAGGTTGCACTCAGAGACTTGCTATGTGAAAGGGGTCACCAGTACAAAAGTCTGAGAACCCCTGATTTAGAGAGTTGTCAGTTTTGCAGTGTTAGATTCATATTTTAGGGAAACTACTTTTGTAGTGGTTAATTCCTTTTGTTTTATTTTCATACTGTTCTCATCCTCCTCACCTATATGATACAAGGGATCAGAAAGTTTGAAGAAATGACTGCAACAAATAGAATGACCAGTTTTGGCAGAGTTGGATCATTTTCTGCTTTGCTTTTTAAAGATGTCTCTTGATGGTTTCCAATGTATTTATTTATAGTTAGCTGTACTTAAGACAGTTACAGGTTGTGTAGTTTGTGAGCCTAGATAAAAGCCATTCTAAACAATATGGCTTGTGTAGATAGAGTCTGGATCATCCCTGCAGCTTTTCTCTCTTAATTTACAGTAACTTGACTCTCTTTAGCATTGTTTTCTTTCCCAGTGACTTGTCAGTGTCCTAATGCACTCCCTGACTTTAGTGCCTTGCTTGCTTCCCTTTGCATTTCTCTTCCTGAACTTGACTTACGCTGTAGGGTGAGGGGTGGGGAAATCATTTGAGAGGAGATTTGGGATTTAGGAAATATGGCAGCCAGTATAGATAGTCAAGGTGAAATCCTGGCCCTATGGAAGTCAATGGGAGTTGTGCTGTTGAATTCAACGGGGCCAGATTTCACTCTGATTATTTGTTTCTCCGTATTTGTTCAAATATAAATACCTAAAAATAGTAACTATTCATATGAAGTGAATATAAATAAAATATTAATTGCATCTCTAATTTGGCACCTAAAACAGTGTGAGCAAGGGATGACAATGTATCTTCATGAGCAAGGCATTTCAGAATTTTCAAGGAAAAAATCCCTCAATACCTATTCAGGATTTGTACATATACCTCTACCCCGATATAACGCGACCCAATATAACACACATTTGGATATAACGCAGTAAAGCAGCGCTCCGGGGGGGGGGAGGGGCTGCGTGCTCCGGCGGATCAAAGCAAGTTCGATGTAACGCAGTTTCATCTATAATGTGGTAAGATTTTTTTGGCTCCCGAGGACAGCGTTATATCTGGGTAGAGGTGTACTGGAAAGGATTTTCAAAAGAAACTAAGTGATTTAGGAGCAAAAGTCCTCCTAAGTCACTTAGGTGCTTCTGAAAATTGTATCCTCTAAGAACATGGTACGAAGTAAGGAATTAGAATGTAAAACAATTACTATCACAGATTTAGATAGCTGCGATGTGACTCAATAAGAATACAATTCGAGAGTCTTATGTGATTAAGGGGTGCAAGAACGGGCTCTGAAATTGTAAGCATGTCCTAGCAGGGAACATCTCTTACTCTCTTTGAAAGGCAATATGTACATCAATGCACCATACAGATGATTATTCTAAAATATACTGCCAGAACTTTTTTCTAAATTATTTTACAGTAAATAGTGTTTGCATACATAAGAGTTTCTCACAGGGCACCTTTATCATATCTTGGAATTCTGCTTTTCCAGTTTCTGCACAATTCAGGGCATCAATATCAGTAGGCAAAAGCGCAGATAGTAAACTCAAGTACAGAGCACCAGCAGCACAGTCCTTACCGCAAACAAACCTCAGCCTGTTGGCAGATGCATTTCTCTTTGGATACAGAGCAAACACTGTACTTGCAGTTCTGTGTTATACAATGAACATTCAAAAATCCAATTAAAGTGCCAAGAAAGAGACTGTGTTAGAAAAATGCATTTAGAGGCAAAAATTGTTGTATGTGTTTATGCATCTTGTTGAATATTGTTTGTGTTTATGCATCTTGTTGAATACTGGTATCCCTTTTCACAAAACAGAACACAGACACAGAAAGTGACTTGGGGCTTGTCCACACAGTGTGGCAATGTGCACTACAGGGGTGTGATTCTAAAGTGCACTAGCAGGTCCATGTAGAAAGCACAATAGGGAACTTTGTGTGCACCAGCAGGGTTTACATGGACCAGTTAGTGGACAACACGTTAGTGTGCTTTAGAAATCATACCGATGTAGTGCATATTGCTGCACTGTGTAGACAAGCACTCGCTCAGGATTACGCAGTCTGTGAAAGAGCCAGCAGCTGATCCTGTAACTTCTAACCCAGTTCTCCAGGCCTGTGTATTAACTGCAAAAACAAGCCATGTTATGAGTTAATCGCTTGCAAATTTTTACTTTTAGCCCTAAAGATCTTAAAATAGAAATAAATATTAAAGTGTTCCCGGTCAAAGCATGTTTTTTAGGCAAAAGCTTTAAAGTTTAGACTAATCATGAAAACAGTTTTCTCCAGGACTGAAACTGTGTGCCAAATTTCAACCCAGAATAAATTATTATGGCTGAGTAAATGTAAGGCTTGTAAGAGAGTGCCTAAAACAACCTTAACTGTAGCAGCATAAATGTGCTCCTTCATATGGTGTCTTGATCTCCACAAAAGCAGCACTGAGATTTCTCAACACTTTTGAAAACATGCTTTCTTCACTAACCAAATATGCCAGATCTATTAATACAAGTCTGGTTTTGTTCCTGCAATCCTATATTATTTGTTTTGTAAGAAATGCAGTTCCAGGAATGTAGGATGGTGGAGGGAACAGAACTAGTTTGCAAAGTTATGCCTGTCTTATTGGAGGCCATCTACATCCAGTTAGTATGTAAAGCGAGACACTGTTTACGGAGGGGGGGAAAGCAATCAATTTTAATATACTACAGTCTCAAAGTCTGTGTTAAAATAATCAGTGACCTTTACATCAGACATATTGGTAAAATATAATGTACACCTATGTTTTTGTCCTTCCCTCCCCCTCCAACACACTGTGTCTCACTCTCCTATGCTTCCTTTCCATGCTAAATAATCAAATTTTAAAATTTTACATTTGAAGTTCCCCAAGGTCACTAACCATTTTCATCTTCCTTCCCCTATAGATTTACCTTCATACTGGTTTAACTTTATTCATATTATGTTGAAAAAATGTTAAGGTTGGAAAATCAAGCACTTAAAAGTTAAGAAACGATAGAATGAAGGTTGTCTGTTCAATTTATTCTTACATCCACCCTGTGAAGTAATATGGTGGTATTACGCATTTTACATCTAAAGAACTGAGGCTCAGAGACATCAAGGCCAAAATTAAATATCCATTAACTTTGGGTGCCTAACTAGAGCTTAATTTTTGAGAGTATCTTGGCATTTGTATAGCACTTTATATGTTCAAAGAACAGCTGGCATTGATTTCAGTTGCTGTTCTAGGTACTCAGCACTTATGTAAATCAGGCCCTAAGTGCCTAAAGGTCAGCACCTAGAAAATTAGTAACACACAATTAATGGCCACTTGTGAAAAGTTTGGTTTAAACGATTTACCTAGCATCAATACAGTAACTTTGTGAGTGAGGCAAGGATAGAATTCTGTTCTCCAGCATGGCATTCAACTGCCTTAACATGAAAGCATCCTTTCTCTTCCTGTAGTCCTCTCTCTCGTTAACTATACAGCTTCCAACTTCCAGTAAAGCAGAAGTCCTACAGATTATTTTATTTATTGCTCCAGGTAATTGATAAAAATGTTAAATAGTATAGGGCCAAGAACCAATCCCTGTGAGTCTCCACTGGAAACAAACCCACTTGATGATTCTCCATTTACAGTTACATTTTGAGACCTGTCCATTCTTCTTCGAGTGATTGCTCCTGTGTAGGTGCGTGTGCTCGCCACGTGCATTGGTGCCAGAAGTTTTTCCCTTAGCATTACCTGTACTGGGGGAACACCGTGGTGACCCCTGCAGTGGCGCCTGTATATTGCGCTATAAGGGGAGCCACGGCTCCCCCCACCCTCAGTTCCTTCTTGCCTCCAGTGAAGGTAGTCGGAACTTTTGTGCTCCAGCTCTGCTGCAGTCCTTCTTCTCGTCCTTAGTGGTACCATTGTAAATCGTTCTTCAGTTGTTAGAGTGGGCACGGGGCATGCCCGAGGCTTCAAGTCGTGCGACTCCTGTCGCCGTTCTGTGCCCAGGAGCAACCCTCACGCTGAGTGTCTTTGCTGCCTGGGTGAGACTCACATCAGCAACTGTTGCAAGATCTGCAGGTTGTTCAAGCCAAGAACCAAGAAGGAGAGAGACTTCAGACTTTGAGCTCTCCTGATGGAGTCGTCGCTGACCCTGATGCCGGTACGCCGATTGGACTCGGCGCCGGCCACCGCGTCGTCGGTACGTAGCGAGGCCCCTTCGACCAGTCGGTGCCGCTCTCCCTCCAAAAAGCAAGGGAAGAGCCCGGCCTCACAATGCTGCCACGATAAGGACAAGGGGGAGGCTGGTCCCGCGCTGGGCAGCCCTTGATCCCCTCCCCCCCCCCCGACTCAAAGGCTCCGACTCATGTGGAGCGGAGCAGCCTGGTACCGTCGGCCTAGGCATCCCCACCGGTACAGATGCCGTCGACGCTGGAGGCGGTGCAGGCTGCGAAGGACATTGTCTCTGCCCGTCCCGAGCTCGCAAACGGGTATGGGCCCTAGGTCACGAGGCAAGCCCCCTTTGGGTGTCCACCAGACCTCTCCAAGCAGCTTCAGTTCCTGCTCCGAAGAACGTTCCCCGCACTGCTTGGCGCGCAGAGGCCGCTCTTCTGACAGCTCCCGGCCACCCTCGACGCCAGCCAGACTGTCCAGGCCGCTGTCAGGACAGGAGTCGCGAGGACCCTCTACACTGCCTGCCAGCGAGCGTAGGCACCGGGAGGGGCACCGGGAACGCTCACCAGCTAGACGTGGGTACTGGAGCCACTCTCAACGGGACAGACGTTGGCGCTCCCGTTCCAGCTCCCTCTCGTCTAGACATCAGACCAGAGGCTTCTCTCGGGGTACCTCGGCATCAGGGCACTGGGCTTCGCGTCGCCGTCACACGTACCGAAGCAGTTCATCGCATGGGTACCATTCATCGTTGTCGAGATCCCGGTCCCGAGGGAGACGTCACAGACACTGCTCCTACCGCTCCCGCGGCACCGAGCATTCTTCGGCGACCTCAGCACCCATCCACCCATCCTCAGCACGCAGCGTTCTGCTGGGACACCTATTGCTATCGTGCGCTCAGCCGAACCAATGGCAAGGAACCCCGTAGCAAGGACGATGGTGTCAGTGGGCACCATGGCCATCAGTTCCAGCCCAAATGGAGACCCTTTCCGTTGCCGGAGCGTCCTAGGCTCCATCGGCCTCCTCTGGCCGCCCGCGGGACAAGTCGGTATGTCATGGGTCAGCGTACCCGTGCCAGGACTCTGACCTTGGTCCCGACGCCCCGGCACCAACCGAGGCACCCGGCTCCGTACGGGTCCTCTCTCTGGCACCGGACGACACCATAGCGGCGCCTCTGCCATCAGTCCCGCAGGAGGACTTCAAGGCGCACCAGGACCTGCTAAAGCGTGTGACTTCCAACTTCCAGCTGCAGGCCGAGGAGATGGAGGGTCTGTCTGATTCCCTCTTTAACGTCCTGTCTTCCTCGGCGCTGGGCCGCGTGGCCCTGCCTCTGCACCAGGGTATTGCCAACATCTCAAACTCCCACCTCCTTGGCCCCAATCTCGAAAAAGCCCGAGAGGAAATACTTTGTGCCGGCAAAGGACCATGAATACCTGTATTCCCACCCGGCACCCAACTCGCTCGTGGTGGTATCGGTGAACCACAGAGAGCATCAGGGCCAGTCCGCACCCACCCCCAAAAACAAAGACGCCAGGAGACTGGGCTAGTCTGGCAGAAAATTGTATTAGTCGGCTAGTTTCCAGCTTTGCTTAGCCAACCACCAGGCCATACTGAGCAGGTACGACTTCAGCCTCTGGGAGTCCCTGCCTAAATTTGAGCCCCTCCTCCCAGACCGGGACAGGAATGACTTCAAGGCTCTGATAGAAGAGGGGTCGGCGGCAGCTAAAGCGGCCCTGCAAGCTGCGTCCGATGCTGCTGACACGGCAGCCCGCTTGATGGCTTCCGCGATCACCATGCGCAGGGTTTCGTGGCTCCTGTTGTCCGGGCTGTCGACAGAGGCCCAATCTCTGATGCAGGACCTTCCGTTCGATGGCAAGGTGCTCTTTGCAGACCAGACGGACGTCGGGCTGCATGGGATGAAAGATTCCCGCACCACCTTGCAGACCTTGGGCCTCTACGACCCTCCAGCTAAGGACAAGGCCAAATCGCTTCCAGCGTCTCAACCTACAAGAACCAGATATGAGCCCCCGTACAAAGACCCAGAGACCAGAAGCGTCGATCTCAGCGGCAGTCCCGCTCTATCCCGCAGTCTGGACCCTCTAAGGGCAAGATGTAGGGAAAGAGGCGGTTTTGACTATTTCCAGGGGGGCATTGGGCTTGTTGCCAGGGAGACCCCCCAATTAATAAAGTTTGTGTTCTGCAACCGATTGTCTGCCTTCCTCAGGGCATGGTCCTGCATAACATCGGATCAATGGGTCCTCAGTATCATTTCCAAGGGCGACGTGTTGCAGTTCACCTCACCCCCACCAAATCACCCTCCCTCCATGATGACCCCGGGGGACCCGGACCATGTCTGCCTCCTGCGTCAGGAGGTGGGTCGGCTGCTTCACCTAGGTGCGGTGGAAAGGGCACCGGTTCAGTTCCAGGGCAAAGGGTTCTACTCCCGATACTTCCTGATCCCGAAGGTGAAAGGGGGCCTCAGGCCTATTCTGGACCTGCGTGACCTGAACAGATTTCTAACCAGTTCCAAGTTCCGCATGGTGTCCCTGGCCTCTATTATCCCCTCCCTGGACCCGGGGAACTGGTACGTGGCCCTGGATCTTCAGGACACGTACTTTCACGTCCATATTTTTGAGGGGCACAGACGCTTCCTCCGATTCATGGTAGGGATGGACCACTACCAATTTGCAGTCCTCCTCTTTGGTCTATCCACGGCTCCCAGGGTTTTCACGAAATGTATATCCGTAGTGGCGGTCTACCTCAGGCAGGAGGACGTACAAATCTTCCCTTACCTGGACAACTGGCTCCTCAAAGGGGAGTCTCGTTTCGAGGTGGAGTCCCATGTGAAGCTGCTCCTGTCAATATGCGCCGATCTAGGCCTGGTCGTGAACAAGACCAAATCAACATTAGTGCCCATTCAGCGCATAGAGTTCATTAGAGCCCTGCTGGATTCCTCCAGGGCCACAGCCTCTCTCCCCCTGGACAGGTTCGAGACCCTAAGGGATCTCATCGCCTCGGTCATGGCCTTCCCGGGAACCACAGCGAGGGCGTGTCTTCGGATTCTGGGACACATGGCGGCATGCACTTACGTGGTCTGCCATGCCCGGCTCAGTATGAGGCCCCTCCAGTTATGGCTGGCCTCACAGTTCTCCCAAGCTCAGAACGGTCTTGACAAGAGTCTCACGGTCCCGTCCCCGATACTGGCTTCCCTCCTATGGTGGTCCTGCCCAAACAAGGCGAAAGTCATTCTCATAGCCCTGGCGTGGGCCCGCCAGCACTGGTATGGGCCCCTCCTACGCCTCTTAGCAGCCCCCCTGAGGGAGCCCGGAGGAGCGGGGTGGGGGGCGCAGGCTGGCGGTGGGCGCGACCGGAGGAGCGGGGGGAGGGAGGGACCGCACAGCATGGCAGCCAGCAGCCGGAGGAGTGGGGGTGCCACGGGGGTGGTATGGCATTGCCGGAGGAGCCGTGGGTGGGGAGGGGCGGGGTGGCCAGAGGAGCCAGCCGGGGGGGGGGGGGGATGCGGAGCGGCCAGAGGAGGAGCCGGGGGGGAGCCTTTTTTATGTTTGCTCCCCCTCCTCTTAGAAGCTGGCTATGCCACTGCCTATACTGTTTTTCATAGGGATAAAGTTCAGCTCCGCCCACACCCGGTGTTCCTCCCGAAGGTGGTCTCTGTCTTCCATATGGAGCAGAGCATCTTCCTTCCCGTGCTCTGTCCCAAGCCCCACTCCTCTAACGAGGAATGCGCCTCCACACGCTCGATGTGCGTAGGGTGTTGGCCTTTTATCTGGCTCGGACTAAGCTGTTCCGGAAGTCTTCTCAACTCTTTATTGCCTCGGCCGAGCGGGCAAAGGGGCAGCCTATCTCCACCCAGTGGCTTTCCCACTGGATCACCTCGTGCATACGCACATGCTATTATCTGGCAGGGATTCCCCCGCCACCGATCGTCAGGGCACATTCTATGAGGGCTCAGGCCTCATCAGCTGCCTACGTCGCCCATGTTCCCATCCAGGACATTTGTGGGGCGGCCACTTGGGCCTCAGTTCACACATTTACTTCGCATTACGCGATCGTCTTCCAGTCTAGGGATGACGCTGGGTTTGGCACGGCAGTACTTCGTCCCGAACCTTCGTGAACTCCTACCCACCTCCAGCAGATATTGCTTGGAATCACCTACTGTGGAGCAATCACTCGAAGAAGAAAGGACAGTTATCTGTTCCGTAACTGGCGTTCTTCAAGATGTGTTGCTCCTCTCTATTCCACACGCCGCCCTTCTTCCCCTCTGTTGGAGTTGTCCGGCAAGAAGGAACCGAGGGTGGGGGGAGCCCGTGGCTCCCCTTATAGCGCAATATACAGGCGCCACTCCAGGGGTCGCTGCCGTGCTCCCCCGGTACGGGTACTGCTAAGGGAAAAACTTCCGGCACCAGTGCACGTGGCGAACACGCACACCTACTGTGGAATAGACAGGAGCAACACATCTCGAAGAACGCCAGTTACAGAACAGGTAACTGTCCTTTACCAGCTTTTAATCCATTTAATGTGTGCCATGTCAATTTTGTATCATTCTAGTTTTTTAATAAACATATAATGTGGTACCATGTCAAATGCCGTACATAAATCTAAGTATATTACCTCTACATTATTATCTTTATCAACAAAGCTTGTAATCTCGTCAAAATAAGATATCAAGTTAGACAGGATCTGTTTTCCATAAACTTGTTTTGATTTGCATTAATTACATTGCCCTCCTTTAATTTTTTATTAATTGAGTCCCATATCAGCCATCCTATTATCTTGCCCAGAATCAATGTCAGGCTGGCAGGCCTACAATTACCCAGGTCATCCTGTTTATCTATTTTTAAAAATGGCAAAATGTTAGCTTTCTTCCAGTCTTTTAGCACTTCTACAGTTCTCCAAGACACATTGAAAATCAACATTCATGGTCCAGTGAGCTTCTCAGCCAGCTCTTTTAAAAATCATATATTGCATATAGAAATCCTATAGTGCATCAATGTATCCTAACAACATGGGGCAAATTAAGATTGCACTGGTAACCTTCAATTCTGTCACTTCCTGATTTTTGAGTGCTTTGTTTTTGCGAACATAACATTCCTTTTCCATATTTTTGTATGTGACTTACTAGCAAACTTGACAAACAAATTCCATCAAGTGGAATCATACTGTCCATTACATAAGTCATCAGGGTTGGGACATTTCGGTCCATGGTGTATACCTCTATTGCTTGAGCTAATAGAGGAACTAGTAGCAGGAGTCGGCTGTTATCCTCTAGGTTGAACAGCCCTTAGGAGGGAAAAGATTCTGAATTCGCCAGTAGGATTCACAAATGTTTGTTAGAGAGCCGAGGAATGCAGAGTTTCAGGACTTCTAGGTTCAGTTTCAGGTTCTGAAGATAAGTGTGCTGAAGTGGTTAGACACCCATCTCAGTTCTCCACTGCTCATTGCTTACATCCAATCCCTGCCCCTGCTTTCGCCTCAACTTTTGGCTTTCAAGTCAGACTGTTTCCTTCTCTTCCTCCATACCGCCTAGGCACTAGAAGGGGAACATTAAGAGCACAGGAGACATCTTCCTGCTCTCAGTTCTGAGGCCTGGCACTACAGTGGGTCTCTGCAATTGGAAGGAGCAATTGCAGGAAAAGTCTTCCCCATTACCCTCCAGCCCAGGGCTCGAGCATACTTTAGTCATGCGGTGGGGATGCTATATATGCAGTCTGGTTGGCCTATAGGAGGTGTGTGGGAATGGAGCATGCTCAGTGCAGATAGAATCTTAAGAGAATAATGCTGAGAATAAACCTCTGAACATGTGCAAACTGATGACTTTTCAGAGACTAATAATGTTGTTAAATTTGGGCAGATTTTCATAGGGATGGCAAAAGATACATCCTTGACACTAGGACGATCACACTTGCCAAATTTCAAGTCCCTGCTCCAAAGCATAGAAGTGCTACAGTTCTTAATGAAACAGTAGTAAAAATTCTTTAACATGGGGGAAACAACATATTTTCCCTAACCTCAGTCTAGGAAATAACTGAACCATTTTTAGTGGAGGGCAGGAGAGGCAGAATTAGCCTGAAACACATACCCACTATGGAAAATTTCAGTCCAAATGTTTAAATTTTGACAGAATTATAAGCCACTGAAAACAAATTCTTGTAAAGGATTGTTACCTGTGTTTTCTATAATATGGCTGTCCCCTGATGTAACTGACCACCTGTATGTACGCTGGGTGTGTCTTCTCTCATCTACCAATCAAACAGGTGGGAGCCAATTCAGATTCAGTAATTTTCACCTATAGTCCCTCCATTTCATCCCTCTTCACATCAATTCTAAGTGTAATGTCAGGTCACTGGAGCAGCTATAGCTGGTGTCTCTTTGGAAAGGCACTATCTTTGTTTCAAGTCCTTAGGAGAGCCCCGCAGCAGCAAGATGACAGAAGACCCACAGATGAAGCTGTGGAGGAAGGGCAGAAAGAAAATGTTTTACTTTTACCTTCTCTTTTAAGCCATTCATAACAGTAGCATTCTGTGCAAGTTGACCGTCTCCTTCATTCCTTCAGGTAGAAACTGCCTTTGCCAAGCCTGGTAGAAGCAGGGAAAGTAGTGGCTCTGAACCTGCATGTCTGTGTCATGCTTCAGCTCCCTCCTGCTGACACAGAGGATTTGCAGGATAGCAAACTAGAAGACCGGAGTGATTAGAAGTCTCAAGATTCAGTCATCTAGGAGACATCCAGTCCCTCCCCCTCCCCCCCGCTTAAACTGACCCACTCTTCCTCTAAGCAGAGGGGGAGAATCTTCACCAAGGAAACACGGACTGGATCGACTGAATGTCCGCTTCTTTGCTCTCTCCTCCTGCTCCTTTCCCAAGAAACTTCCAAAGAAAGGCCGCTTCTACCCACCTAAGATCTTCCTGTCCCTCTCATCAAATGTCTCTAAGAATCTGTTCTTGGTCCCCTCCGCCCCTGGCAAAAAAATAGAAATAAAAATCTAGTGCTTTTCACTGTTTTCTTTCTCAGATAGGGACATCTTGGAGGGAGAGAATTGAATGTAATCTGATCTCATCTATGCTCAAGGCTCCAGAGAATCCTAAAATAGTGTCCTAAGAAAAATAAAGGTACTTAAAATCTAATTTCACCAAGACCTTGAAGATCTTCCATATCAAGCAGAAGATACCAGGTGATTCAGTAGAATCTCCCATTTGTCCTTCAGGCATGCATCAAACAAGTCATTGTATGAAATTTTAGTTTGTACTGACTTCGCTTTTTATGTAGGCAAATATCTAGATGAGCTGATATACCCCCTGGGCACCTTCCAGGGGTAGGCGTACCCCTGGTGAGAACCACTGATGTAGAATATGGGGACTTCTTGCAGAAGAACTGCCACTGGCCCTTCATCTGAGGCATCTGTTCGCAATATAAACCTATTTGAAAAGTTTGGATTAAAAAGAATTAGTTCCTGATGCGCACACTCCTTTAGAGGCTTTCAAGTCATTGTCGCTGGCCTCAGATCACTGGACCCTTTTTGAACATCCATTCTTTACCATATCTATGAAGGGAACTGCAATGGTGGCAAATCATGGCACTAAACGTCAATAATACTGTGCCAGTCCCAAGAAATGTTGTATTTGTTGTTTGTGAGGATGGGACAGACCATTAAGGCTTGGAGCTTGTTGACTAGTTCTCATAGTTAAGACTACATTTTAGTCACAGGTATTTTTAGTAAAAATCATGGACAGGTCATGGGCCATAAACAAAAATTCACAGGCCTGTGACCTGTCCATGGCTTTTACTAAAAATACCTGCCGTGACTAAAACTTGGGCAGGGGGCCCCGGGTGCTCTGGGGGCACTGGTCAAGGGGTGCCTCGAGTGCTGGGGGAGGTGGCCCGGGACCCCCACTGGTGCTGGGAAGGGGAGGGCTGGGCCATGGCACCCCCACTGGTGCTTGGGCAGAGGGTAGGGGCAGGTTGTGGCGTGCGGCCCGGGACCCTTGCTGGTGCTGGGGGAGGAGGTTTGGCGGGGCCAGCAGTGGGTTCCTGTCCGGCTCTGAGTCCCTGCAGCTCCTAGGCGGCAAAGGCAGGGGCCAGGACAGGGGCGCCACTGCTCCCACCACAAGCGCTGGCTGCCGCAGCTCCCATTGGCCGGGAACCACAGTCAGTGGGAGCTGTGGGAGTGGGGCCTGCGGGTGTGGATAGCACGTGGTGCGGAGACCCCTCTGCCACTCCACATCCTAGGAGCTGCGGGGGAGTCATGCCAATGGGGAGCGAGGGAGCCGCCCACCCCGAGATAAGTGCCCCCCACACTCCCCGACCCCCTGCCCCTAGTCCTGAGCCCCCTCCCACTCACCCAAACTGCTGCTGCTGGCCCAACCCGGGCAGCCCCTGAGCCAGCACCAGCCACTGTAGAAGTCATGGAGGTCACGGAAAGTCACGGAATCCGTAACTTCCGTGATCTCTGTGACAGACTTGCAGCCTTACTCATAGTCAGCCCTCTCCCAGATCAGATCAGATCCATTGTATATATTGGTGGCAGCCATATCAAGGAAAAACAAATTTCTCACACTTGCTGTGCTTGCCACAATGTGGCAATATGCACCCACTAAGAACATACAAATAGGCAAAAAAAGGGGAGGTGGGGGGCTTTGGCAAAATGGCTGCTTAGTTAGACTAGAGCTGGCTGGCAAAAAGGCTTCTCTCTAGTTCTGGAAGGTTTTACCTGGGAAAAGATTGCCTGCCTGCCAGCCGGCCTTCTTAAGAGGAGGCATTGGGTGTGAAAAATCATAGCACTCGATTGGCTAACACCTGCTAACAGATAAGAGTGTAACCACCTGAATTGTAATTTTTCCAGAACACCAGGTCTAATGCCTCTGCTCTTGTGAAAAGTTGGCCTTGAATCTTTTAATCACTACATATCTTTTCCTTTGAAAGGTGGCATCTTTCTCACTATTCTGGGGCATAGTTTAATACTGATTCAGGGAAAAGTGCTGTCTACTGAATTAGCAATACTGTTTGCTGTATTAGGTCTTCCATACACCTACTAGTCAGACCTTACCTGATTTAGTTTGAGAACAGAGAAGACTACCTAACAGTTGTATGCTTTTGATATGAGGCGTGTTGACATATTTAAAGTTTTCGTTCAGAATTCTTTCAGGAGGAAACTTACTCCCATGCATTTCAAGATGCTTTCTGTTAGGCATTATAATGGACTTTAGTTAATATAAAAGCAGGTTTTCTTAATTGAAATGGTGATGAAAATCAAGGGATAGTAGTCTTAATCAAACAGGATTAATATTGCTATAGAAATTCTTGGGGCAGATTCTCCTTTCAGTGCACATAGCTCATTAATGCTAATCTTTTGATGTGCCCATAACTCAGAAGAGTATAAATTGTCCCTTTGTTTTCCATCATTTGTAAGAATAACCAGCAAGAGGCTGTAAATAAAGCATTCTGATGAACTGCCAGAATCTGCTTTGATTCGTCAAAGGCTAGAAATTTTCTTTTGAAAATTGATAATCGGTTCCTCAGAGTATTAGATTAATAACTGGAACAAAGACTGATTTTGAGCTTTGATTTATAAATTCAAAGGCTCACTTTTTCCAGAATGGGTACATATTACAGAAGACTAGGTTGTATAATATGGCAGGGTTAGAATGTTGGTGACCTTTACCTTATAGAAGGTCAGGATTTGATTTAAATGACTTGTAACTTTAAGTTATTTATGCAACATTATTTAAATCAGACTTAAGAGATTGCTAATAGAAATTTGTCTTTTGTAAAATTTAGACCCTGATTCATGAGACCATCTCAATTCAAGAAAGCACTTAAGCATGCAAGTTGGGGACTTAATAGATGCTATAAATTACGGTTTTAACGTAATTTATTTCCAAAAGAAATAATCTGACTTTGAGTTGTCTATTTCTAGAAAACTTGTTTATCTGTAAATATTTTCCCTAAAACTAGTAATTTTTCAGGTATGCATGGATCCCACTGTAGTTGTGCAAGCGCTACATAGTTGTAAGCTTGGAATCTTTTGACTAGCAGTGTCTGGTGGGATTGTGTGTATGCCCTGTGCCTCTTTGTGCACCCATACAAGGGAATAAAGGACAGAGTGGCCTGGCCCCTCCCTCAGCTCCCTCTTCTGCCCATGTTAGTGAGACAGAACCTGGCCTGTGACTCAACCCACTTTTGATTTCTGTAACTCTTCTCTGGTGAAGAAATGTCATCTTGGTTCTCCCTTTAATTAATTTCATTTAAGTTTTGTTGGTCTTTCCCCCCCCCCCCCATACCCTCACCCCTGCCAAAAAAAAAAATGAAGTAGTGGAGGCAGATTGGGGACACCTTCCTGGACATCCCCCTGTACAGCAAGGTGAAGTGCTTGGTGGCAACCACTAGCTATGGTGTATTCAAAACTCACTGGGTTCAAACCCTGTCTTTCCTTCAGTGTACTAATGCCTGTGGCAGACTAACAGAGCAGATGCCTGTTCTATCTTGGGGAAGCAAGCACACATCCCCAATAAGTATGCTATCTGCTGCTCTTTTTGTCCCAGACCCAGAAATCCTGGGATGTCAAGTTCAAACTACACCTCTTGGAGCAATCCAGGAGGGTAGCTTTGGAGGATGTCTTCACTCCTGGATCTAGACAGGAACAGAGAAGTTTGTCTTAGGAAGTGCTCTGATGACTAGGCACCACACCCCTGGTTCCAAAGGAAAAGGAAGGTGAAGAAGGCAACAAAACCATCTGTGCAGGCACTGGCATCCCTGATACTGACCATGTCTACCTTGGGTTGGCACCAAAGGCCTCAGTGCCAATTTGTGTCAGTGTCTACTCTGTAGAAGAGAGACCCAACTCCATCCTCCAGAGCAAAAAGGCATTCCCGCAACGAGTGCAAACACAGCTTGGAGAGGCAATACGTCTATCCCGCAGAGAGGATTCTGAACTGAGAAAGAAGCCCTCAACATTAACAAAGAATAGCACCAAGACACCAGCACCACCATCTAAAGTGAGAAAGACAGGCCCACTAATATCAATGCTGAAACCCGTGCCAGCACTAGAGCCAGAACACTTCCCAGTACCAAGATATGCCTTCAAGTCCCCCTCACTGCTCCTCTCAGCACAGATATTGGCACTATCCCACTGCCAAAACAAAACCCCCAAATTATGAAGGAGTCTTGAAATCTAATGCAGCTAGTTGGTCTAGTTACTTCACTACAGATTCACCTGAGAGCAGTGTAAATACTAGACTTTAAATTTTTCTTATTTTTTTTAATTAGCAATTTCACTCTATAGAACAATTCGTAGACATAATATCACTTTTGTAGGTTTAGAGAAAAAAAACCCTATGATTAACTTTTAGTTCTTCTGGCATGAATCTCATTACGTCAGTCCCAACCAAACTTTTTTTGCAGCAGACATTTAAAAAGTGTTACTATTTTTAATTACGTCTCCAGTTTAAAAAAAAAATCCCTTTTCTCCATGTTGTTTAAACACCTCGTGTTCTAAAATTATGGTTGAGAAATGTCACTATTTAAAATACTTTTTCTTTTTAAAGGGGAAAAGTGTAGTTCCAAAACTGCTCTTTTTTTCTTTTCCAGACAGATCTTGACTATGTACACAGCGTTGTAGCAAGCCTGGAGAAAGAGTAAGTTGTGGGGATTATTTTTTTTTTTTTGTAACAAAACTGTGGTGTGAGGGAAATGTTTTGTTTACTTCCTTTTTTTTCTCAGGGTTGTTTTGGTTTCAGAAAAAATAAGTGCATGAAGACAAACCAAGGGGAAATAATTAAGTAGGTTAAACTGTAAAACAGTAAATGGGATTAAGTGGATTTGGCGTGACATAAATGGATTGGGTTGGCATGACATAAATGGATTCTATGACACCTGCATTCATGCTATCCTTTGCAGTGGTATGCTCAAACTGAGCTATAGAAGGGAAAGCCCAGGTATTATAAAAATGGACATTATTACATTAACTAGACAATAGTGTAGAGTGGAGGAGTTATTGTTCTGGAAGACTCACTTAGGAAAATAACTTTTATACTAGTTTTGTTTTATGTTGCTTGTTTAAAAAATTCTTCTGCTGTATTATGCTGTCAACATAAATTAAGAATGTAATTTTACCAGACATAAATCCTGCATATCATAAAAGTTAGAAGATGAGCCCTCATTCTGATGTATTGTGAAGGTAACATTATGCATTTGTTCCAAATGATTACAAATATGTTTTATGTCAGACACAGTAACTGCACCAATAATAAATAAATAAATAGTCCCACTGCACTTATTTACTCGATGTTTCTGATAGATTTTCTACAGAAATCAGTTCTGGCTTGGTGGAAATAATATCCCCACCTGCGACTTACTATCCTGACTTGACAAATTTAAAAGAGACATTTGGAGACTCAAAAGAAAGAGTCAGGTAAGATTTTTCCCTCAGACCCTTCTTGTTTATGTAATGCCAGACTGAGTGTGAATTCTGGAAACATTTTTTGTATATCCTTTAAATTATGTGGAAACGAGGCCCTAATTCTGCAAAGAAAACTGAATGGGTGAATCCCTGCATCCACATGAAGCACTATCTGCATGTTTTTTTCTTAAGGATTGAAGCCTAAATGTTAAGCTTTGTGGGTTTCATTTAATGTTAAATTCTGGGAAGGTGCAGTGGGAGTTCAGAATATAACAGCATATAAGATTTTTGTTGCATAACATCATGTAGGTTGTCTGTTCTTGTTTCTGTTTTCCTTCATGCTGTCAGGAATAAAAGAGTGTATGAAACTCAACAGTATTGTTCAGTTACCATTTGAAATACCCAATATATTTTTAGAGAGAGCTCAAATAGCTGCAAGAGATCAGATTCAGTTGGGTCATTCCTCTTTTTGTGTTGCAGGATATGGGGGGGGGGCATTGACCTGTTTTGTTTTTTTTTCCCCAGACAGAGGCTTTCCTGAGAAAATAATGCCAGATATAATTGTTCTAACATTCAAATAATGTGTAATAACTTGTCATCCTTTGTAATGCAATTCACTATGTATTGTGAAATTATTTTTTATTTTATAATTCCTTGACTTTTTTTTAACATTTAATTTCAGATGGCGAACAAAGCAAAACTTGGACTATTGTTTTCTTATGATGTATGCCCAGAAAAAGGGCATTTATTATATTCAGGTAAATCGCTGTTCTTTGATGTGTAAAGCTATTCAAAGATACCGTGGTGATGGGCACATCACAAAAACCTAAATAGAATGATTATATATTTGTAGGGTGATTGCAGTTATGGTTATTATAGTATTAGTGAATGTGTATAAGTTGAATTACATACATTGTCTAAACTTAAGTGTGGCCAAAAACTGCTGATGTGGCAAAAAAACATAAAGGAACACTGACTATTTAATTTCGTTTTTTTCATATGCCAAAGAAAGGGGTAGGAGTGGAGCCTCTATGGTGCAAAGAAACAATAGAATAGTTGTTGATGGAAGTAGAGCTCTAGATGCTGCATTATTTTTAATTGGTTTTGAAGAGGTGTAGATACAGTTTTTCTGTCCTTTGGCATATAAGCTAATGTGACTATGTATTGAGTAAAGATACTTTTAAGTGTGTTGCTAGATTCACTGCTTTTAACTAAAAGTGAAGATTGTGGTAAGAATTGTAACAGTTCTGAAAAATTAAAATAAACTTTAATGTAGCCCTGAATAGATTTCATATTCCTGCTTCCAGGTAGAAGCTCCACCTTCTCCTCCCCCTCAGATACATTTAGGGCTTGAGCTGCTATTAGAAGAAACAGCAGCATGTTTTCTTCAGGCAGCATTTGCTGCCAACACTGCCCCCTACTGACCTATAAAACCACCTAATCACAGTATGGAACACATATCTGTACACAGGGAGAAAAGAAGAAAATTAGTTAGGAGGTCTCAAAATGAAGGTGAATTAAAGTGAGAATTTTTAAAAAACTGACCTATCTTGGTGGTTAACTAACCATGACTCTCCCATTTTCTAAAATGTGAGGTCACTGTGTCCAGCAACGCTTTAAGACTTGGCAGGACACCTGGAAGCCTGAATGTACATAGATTTAAAAAAAAAAAGTATGTTATACTGTTATGAGCTGGGTGAAACCTTGTTATGGGTTGAGCTAAAACCTCATTCAAACTGGTGTGTGAATGCACCCTTTCTTTGATAGTTGTAAGATACAGTTAAGGCACCACACCTAAAACAAGGCTTATTAGATTTTTGTCTAGAAACTATCACCATGTGGACAGAGGGTTCCACTGGGTATCGTGTGAGAGAACACACACAAACTGAGAACAGACAAGAACAGAAAGAGAGGCAGAGGTAAAAAGCAAGAAAGCCGAGCAGTAGCCTGTGAGCACAATGTGACTCTGGAAAAAGCTAGAGAGAGTGTTTTGGGTCTGATGTTGGCTAAAGATGCTTGGGGTTGTAAACTAAGAAACTTCCCCTTTTGTTCTTTGTTCCTCCTACGGTCAGTCAAGCAGGATTTTGTACAATCCTTGTAAATAAACAGGATTGCATCAAGGAGATTACCAGACTCCATCAGTTTTACTTGCAGCTGGAACATTGCCAGAGCCCTGAAATTTGACTAGCTGCTCAGATCAAAAAGGGGTAACAATACCAATATTGCACTCTACATTTACTGTTTAAAAATGGCATTAGAGAATGATGATCTGATTGGCTTATAAGGAATCATGGCCATGAAGAAATTTTCAGTTAGATCCTACCATAAACATGTAGAAATAAAGGGGTTAAAAGCTTACAAAAAAGTGTAAAGTTCCTTCTGTTTGTTCAGCTTCTGCACAATATACCTAGGCCCTGCAGTGTTGTCCTGTAGTATCTCTTATCAGGATGGTTGAAGGCACCTGAACTTTGGCCTTCTATCTCACAGTACACCAATGGATGCAGTTAGACAGTAATTTTAGAATTTAAGCTATTAGGAAGATTTGGTCCTGCCCTGGGGTTTGTACAGCACCTACCACAATGGGACTCCTATCCTGATTGGAGCCTTTGAATGTTACCCCAATACATATAGTAAATAAGAAGTAATGCATGTTATTTTCACACTGTGTTGAATCACTCAAACTGGTTCTTAACAAATAATTATATTTGTGATAATAAATACATGAAGAAGAATAAAAAATCAGTGTTGAGATTCATCTCCCCCCCCCCTACATTTATCTGTTTATTTCTCTTCCCATGTAACTTTAGTGGTCCTCACAGTTGACATGCCATTTTATATATTCAGTGTTATTGTCATGTTGGTCCCAAATATTAGCGAGAGAAGGTGAGTGAGGTAATATATTTTATTGGACCAACTTCAGTGTGACTTGAAATAAGAGCTCTATGTAAGCTTAAAAGCTAGTCTCTTTCACCAGCAGAAGTTGGTCCAGTAAAAGATAATACCTCACCCACCTTGTGTGTCTCATGCCATTTTGTAGACTATTGTGTTGTCATCTGCTATGATGTCAGTTTTGTTACAAATAATACATGTATTCATGTGAAGTAAAGCAAACAATACAACCAATTAATCTATATCTGGAAACTCACACTTAGTCATTGTGTGCCTACAAACAACACATGCGATAGGAGGAAACATATGTATGGATACTAGTATTCAGCGCATCCACTATGGGCAACAGTTGTAAGCAGAAGTGGGTAATTTTGGGGATAGAGTCCAAAACACTCACTACTAGGGAACATTTGAAATTTTTTAAAAAAAATTGTTTGTTTAATCATGCCAGTATTTGCTTCAAAGCATAATTCTAAAATGGAGATCATTCTGCTTTGAATTATGTAAACATTTCTATGCTTATTTTCCATGAAAATCGCTTTCTACGTTAGCTGAAACAATTGCTATTGAGGGAATGGGACTATAGCTTCTGTTTTCAAGCTGTTATTTTTATTGGCCATTATAAAATGCACACATAGGAACCTACAGTTTCCCATCTAAGAAATGTGTGGGGGAAAATACCAAATAAAATATTATAGAAGTTAAAAGATGGTGCTTTCCCTTTTGGTCCAGATCTATTATATGCGAGAAAGTAGCAACATCAAGCAAATTCACTACAGTAGTTGTGTACTAAAGTATTTAATATTGCCACAGCCTTCTGATCAAGGATGAGAGATCATTATTGATAGCTTATAATCTAACAACAGTTAAGTATCAGAGGGGTAGCCGTGTTAGTCTGTATCCATAAAAACAACGAGGAGTCTGGTGGCACCTTAAAGACTAATAGATTTATTTGGGCATAAGCTTTCATGGGTAAAAAAACCACTTCTTCAGATGCATGGAGTGAAAATTACAGATGCAGGCATAAATATACTGACACATGAAGAGAAGGGAGTTACCTTACAAGTGGAGAACCAGTGCTGACAGGGCCAATTCTATCAGGGTGGACCTGATAATTTTCACTCCATGCATCTGAAGAAGTGGGTTTTTTACCCATAAAAGCTTATGCCCAAATAAATCTGTTAGTCTTTAAGGTGCCACTGGGCTCCTCGTTTTTTTTTTTTTTTTTAACCGCAGATAAGTACATGCGGAACGGAATCTTTATCTGGATATTATATGTTTGTAAAGAGAAAAGTTTTTTAAAACTATTTCCTATCCAGTTCACTCTTATGCGTTCCCAGATAGCTGATGTGTATATATCCCTGGATTTTTGCTATAAAGAGTCTCCAAATTAATTATCCTCAAATAGGTGGACGGTGATCATGCTTCTACAGTAATAATTCTTGTGTATGATGCCTGGATACCAGGGTGGTGTTTGCACTAGAAATCTATGGATAAATATATTTTAGGACTACTTTTTCCTTGCTGTACTTTTTCTTTTTGCTTTGCTCTTCCTGCTTTGTGTTAATACGAGTGTTTGATTTCCCTAGCTTGAAGATGACATTGTTGTCAAGCAGAATTATTTCAGCACGATAAAAAATTTTGCACTTCAACTTTCTTCTGAAGATTGGATGATACTAGAATTTTCTCAGCTGGGTTTCATTGGTAAGAAAAATGTCCACTTTAGTAGTTTGAAAAGAAAAAGTTCAACCACAGAATCTCTGATTAATAGTGCTGTGACCTCAAAACTACCTTCTTTATACTGGTAATGGAACAGGAAATAAAAATTGATTGACTTTTGTGGCTATATGCTGTAACTATACACTACAATAATTGCAGTTACCTATGGATGTTTGAGTCAGAATTAAGCAATGGAAAATGAGAATACTTTTATAACTAAAAATTAAGTTACTTTTAAATTTTGATTTTCCATATTTTTTAATGTTTTATTTCTAATGATCTGTCGGTAAAATAAAAATGACATTAAAAGAACATTGTGTATGTGAAGCAAGGGACAAAATCAAGAAAACTCACTCAGCCCAAAGTAACTTCTATGTCTTTTGGCCATTAGAGACCTCACAAGTTTCCAAGGGCCAGCAGCCATAAAAATTAGTCTCTCTTGCAGAAAGGTTCTATTCTACTATCCTGCTTCCACTTGGAGCAACCATGTGCCTTCCAGAGCCTGTCCCCTTTCTAGGGCTGGAATCACAAATACCACCTGTCATTTACAGTGGTTAGGATAATGACAACAATGTTGAGACAGAAAATGCAGAGTCCAGAATCTTAGCAGGTTGACCACCGCTATGTCATGAAAGTAATTTTAGTGTTCTTTGTTTCCTACACAATAATGGATTTTACTGAGAGGCACAAAATTTACATAAATGCAACTGAAAGAGCTTTCAAAGGAATTTAACACTTTGAAAGTTGATACAACTAGAATCACAGTCTGGTTTGATCTAATTAACCATAATGAACTAGAACCACAGTGACAAAATTTGAAACTGATTCAAAGAAGCTATGACACCTTTCCATTAGTTAGTCAATGTTACTGATCCCAAATACAAAGATCATAAGTTGAGCCCAGAACAGGAAGAAGAGTCTGAAACGTGGCTAGTGGAATGTAACCCTGAGGTTTTTTTCATTCTTTTCCAACATTTCAATTAAAGACCCAGATCTCTACCCACGTATTTGTTTGCAAAGGAAGTTGTGTCTCAGTTCATTGTATTAAGGTGGTGGGAAACAGTGAATGTAAAATTAGACGCTTGATTTCAGAATTTTGTCACTATTTAAAGAACCTGCATTCCCCTGAAGTCAGCTTAGTATCAAATGTGTTTTTAATATGTTCCTCTCATGCACAGGAAGTGGGGGAGATATGACCCTTAACAGGCAGGGCCGTCTCTATCCATACGCAAAGTACGCAGCTGCGGAGGGCACCAGGAAATCTGGGGCACCACATTTCCTGGTGCCCTGTGCAGCTGCGTGCTGCTCCAGTCCCTGCTCCACCTTTTCCCCATGGCCCCCGCCCCTGCTCTGCCCCCACCCCGCCTCTTCCTGCCCCTGCTCCACCCCAGCCCCACCCCCACTTCCTGGAGGACTGCTGCAGGGGTTGGGCCTGCACTCACCATGTGGTAAGTGGAGCAACCCGGCCCCAGCCTGCTCCACTCCCCTGGCTCCCTGCCTTGCCTCGCTGCTGGTGAGTGCTGGGGGCGGTTCCCCTCCTTCCCCCCAAGCCTGGGAGCCAGGGGAACAGAGCGGGCTGGGGCCAGAGGGCAGTTTCCCACACACACACGGAGGCCTAGGACCCCCCACAGCCCCCCCACAGGAGGGGGGGGCTGCATAGGGCACCAAAATGGCTAGGGACTGCCTTGTTAATAGGGCTGTATAGCAAGTAGAATGGGTGTCCACTGGGTTGAAAACACCAGCCAGCAACTTCCCCCAAACTAAAACGGGAGGAGATGGTGATCCGTACATTTGACAATGAGGTGGTAGGCCCAAACAACAAAAGCAGTGTGGAGACAGGAACCACCTCAAATGAGGAGAACATTTTTCAGTTCTTAAGCTAGGCAAGAACAAATGTCTCTCTTCATCTTGAGTCACACAGTTAAGGTTACTTCCAGCTGAAATACCTCCTATTAGTTTCATGGTGCCAAAAGGGACAGGGGTGAGAAGAGGAAAAGGACCAGCCTCGAGTGGAGAGCTAAGAGTTCATTTACTTGAGTTCTTCCATCCTCCAAGCAGCTCTGTTACTCCTGCTAAGGCGTTTTCTGTACACCTTGTAACTCTGTGTGACTGCCCAAAGTTTAGCTCAAGAGACTGGCCTGGAACCTAGAATGCCATGGTTCTCAATTTCTGGATTGAGCAGATAAACCTTAATTATGAATTTAACTTGGGTTTTGAAATTTGCTTCACAATCTAGCCATTCTCTTAATGTAGATTTTCGTATGAAATTCTGTGGTTTTACAAGTAATGTAAAATTAATTATAGATTTTCTTAATTAGCATAGTACAAGCTGGAATGTCTTCTGGCGTGCAGGAGCTTGCAGTCTGCAGTTTTGTAAGACTGAAAAGGCAAAATATTTAAAATCTACCATGTGCTGAATCTTTAGTTTACACTTGCAATTTGGGACATGCAACATATAACTGTAGGAGTAGAGCCCTACGTGGATAAAAAGTGTATATCTGTATCAGATCTCAAACATGGTCCACGGATATAAAGCGGATATCCACAGATTTACAGGACTCTAGATATAAAATTTGGATCTGCATCCATCCACTATCCACAAACATGGTCCATGGCTATAAAATGGATATCTGCAGATTTGCAGGGCTCTACCTATGAGTAAGGCTATATTTTAGTCATGGGTATTTTTAGTAAAAGTCATGGACAGGTTACAGGCAGTAAACAAAAATTCATGGCCCGGGACCTGTCCATGACTTTTACTATATACCCCTAACTAAAACTTGGGTGGGGGGTTGCAGGTGTTCTGGGGGGGGGCGGTCCAGGGGCACCGTGGGTGCTGGAGGAGGTGGCCTGGGACCCTGCTGGTGCTGGGGGAGAGGGTGGGCAGTGGCCTGGGACCACCGCTGGTGCTGGAGGCGGGTCTGGGTGGCGGCGCACAGCCCAGGACCCCTGCTGGTGCTGAGGGGGAGGGTTGGCGGGGCTGGCAGGGACTCCCTACCCAGCTCCGCAGGTCCTAACACCTCCTAAGCAGCAGAGGGGCCAGGGAACTCCGCGCAGCTCCCTCCACAAGCACCGGCTACGCAGCTCCCATTGCCCGGGAACTACAGCCAATGGGAGCTGCGGGGGCTGCCAGCACGGGCAAAGCGTGGAACCCCCCGACCCCACCACCTAGGAACTGCAGGGCCATGCCGGTGGGAGCCGGGGAGCCCCCCACCCCAAGGTAAGAGTCACCCCGCGCCCCCCAACCAGAGGTGCTGGAACTAGGATTTGGGGGGGTGCTGCAGGACCCCCAGGTTTGAAGTGGTTTCCATTATATACAGGGTTTACAGTTTGATTCAATGACTCTCAGCACCCCCACTATACAAATTGTTCCAGCGCCTCTGCCCCCAACCTCATGCCCCTAGCCTTGAGCCCCCTCCCACACACCCAAACTGCTGCTGCTGGTCCAGGGGCTTCCTGGCTCGGGCAGCCCCTGAGCCAGCACTGGCTGTTGCAGAGTGAATTCGTGACAGAGTTTCAGCCTTACCTATGAGTTACTTTTTAAAGTATATTTACAGATCATCTGTAAAAGGGACACATTTCTCTCCTGACCCCTACTGTTGGGGAATAATAAATAAGCATTATTTATTACAAGTTGCTTATTTCATAGAGTTTCTGGTTAAATCATGAGTAAAACTGATTGGAACTCAAAGATTAGAAGTTGAGTTAAGCCTGTTTGTTGGCTTTTCTTTTTATGGATTCTGAAAATAATTACTTTAAAAACTAAATTAATTAATTGTCTCCAGCTGTTCTCGCTCTCCTTTTTATCTCTTGCTCTCCCACGTATTATATTTACTGCTTACTCCATTCTGTAACCATTTAATTCAAATGTTATTGCCACTAGGCTTTCAGCAGGATTTACCCATGACTTCACCACATCTTAACAGTGTTTATTGAGAGAGTTAAATCAGGAGTCTAATCCTCCCAATTTAACTACTTATTCTATTTTTAAGTTGAGTGAATTTAGTATTCATTAAAGTGTGTGATTAATAGCTTTGTCTAGAGACATGTAGAGATAGTGTAATCATCCATAGTGCAAAATTCTTCACAGTTATCATTATTCTTGATTTGCCTTATCTCTGCTATTCCATTTCTGGTTCTTTATGTGGACACATACGACAAGTTGTACAATTTTGATTAAAAAAAATGTAGGGGCAGCCAAATAAATCATTATTTATGACTTGGGATGAGATTTATATCCAGATCTCCAAAGGCAAAAGTCTAGCATATTGACCTGTTATATCACTTTGTCCCTATCGATTTAACTTAGAAAAATAATAATTGAAATGTTAATAGAGATGTGGCTTTAGCCATACTCTGTTGAAAGCCTTAGCTAGCTTACAAGTTCATTTATAAAAATGGTATTTTGTTTTTATTAAAATTTGTCTTGGCTGTAAATCTTATTTATGCATACATCTAATCTGTTTTTTTTTAAAGTGCGATAGAAAACAAATTGTTTATACACAGAGGTGACAAATTCATCCTTGTTGATAAGGGGTTTTGACTGACAGCCAAAAAGTAGTAGAATTCTACCGTCCATACACAATAACAGAAGTTGCATTCTTTGTATGCTGTGCTGAATATGTAGTCTTTAAGTGTTGTCACTTTAAATAAATTATAAAGGGTGGAATTCTGTGTTTCACCTCTAAGAGGCACAGCACAGAGTCATCAGTTTTGAGGTAGGGGATGCCCTCCCAATTCTGGGCTGCTGGGTAGTCCATGGTATATCCTAGGCAGCTCTAGGGACCTGTCTAAATTATGGCAGCCTGTCTCCAGCTGCCTGTGACCTGCAGCAGGTGCTCAGAATCTCTGCCATGCAAAGTGCTGCAGCCCTGTCCTGGACATCCCCTATGCCAGGGCTTGCAAGGGAGTCCTCTGAAGGCAGCCTTACAACTGCATTCCATAGTTCTATGCTGGGGGAATCCTCCCATGGCTGGATGTAGAGGTTTTTAGAACCCCTAATATGAAGGGGCCGTGGAGCAGGGGTGAGAAGCTCACTCAAGTTTTTAAATTTTTTCCAATTAAAATATTGAACAAAAAGTGAACTTTGGATGAGTTTGGACTCTAACAACACCAGCTGCCAGACAGATTTGGTCAATGGATCCATTTTAATATTAGCCAAATAACTGCAATAATTTGCAGAATATAAGCATAAAAATAGTTTTAAAGTTTTTCACTTTTAAGTTTAAGTTTAAAAGTTTCTGGAGATATAAAATTAGTTTTGGAAACATTCTGATCTGTGGTTGTAATTAACTCTGTGTTTAACATGGCGCTTTTACTAAAGATTTTAAATGAATTATTTAAATATCTGTAATTCAGAGAAGAATGAAAACAAAGTTTTTCTTCTTGAATTGTATCTTTTACATTAATACTGACCCAACAAAATACTATGCAGTCAGAATAGTGTAATTTACAATAGTTAAAATATACTGAAACTCTAATGGACTAATAAACTAATGGAAGGTCATAATAGGTAATAGTAAATTTTCCACTGTATACCTTTTTTGAATCCCACACTCTTATTTGCCCTCTTCTCTATATAAACACAAAATTAATATTTTTAATATGGAGAAATAATCTTCAATGTTGTATTGCTAATTGTTTACAGAAATCTGGTCCTATTTTAAGTTTGACTTTTGTATTCTAAAGTTCTCTGTTCTTGGAATTGTTGAAAAATTCCGTATTTATACTGATTTATGTTTTATTATGCAAGTTGACTATTTTAATGATGTTGGGAGTTGTAATATTGTAAAGAGCTGTTTTGTGAAGTTTTCCTGTTTATACAGTTTTGCTCAACTTGTTGAAATTTGTGATATCAGCTGGGATTTCCAATTGTGAAATGGTAATACAACTTGCCTTAGCACAAACAATATGGTCTCTAGGTTTGTGATCTCAAGAGTGGTTTCAGAATAACTATTATTAATTTAGAATAATATCTTTACAGGTAAAATGTTCCAATCTCCAGATATCACTCTTATTGTAGAGTTCATATTTATGTTTTATAAGGAGAAACCTATTGATTGGCTCTTAGATCATATACTCTGGGTGAAAGTCTGCAACCCTGAAAAAGATGCAGTAAGTTCAGTTTTTATTATGTAGCTTTTAATGTCGCTTCTTGATTAAAAAAAAGCTTTATTTTCTGTGAATCTAAGTAGTAGTATGTGATGTGCTGATTCTTTTCCTGGTTCCTTCATATCCCAATACAAATCTCAGTCTATGGTTAGATCTGAATCTGAGAGAAAGTTTTGGAGACCTCAGAGATCCAAAAAAATGGCTTTCTTAGATTTCTTAATGTTTCAGATTTGGGAGGCTTAGAAATGCATTTTTGGGGGAAAACAGGTCAGCATTTTTTGTGCCTAGAAGACCTAAGATAACTAGCAGTTGCACTAGCTATATTTAACATTCTGCAGAAAAATTATTTGAGTCCACTTTAATTTTTGAAAATAATTATAAAGGTTCATCCTTAATTATAAAGGAGTCCTTCATTGAATATACTGTCTCGGAGTAAATTCCTGGTCCTTTTGAAGTCAATGAAAGTTTTTCCATTGACTTCAGTAGGCCAGGATTTCACCCAGGGTTTCTTCATCTTCAGACTACCACATCCCTGTGGAGGTAGTTCTTGTAGCCCTATAGGGAGTGTCTTATGTAGCCACACAGAAAGCTCTCTGTCCAGTGAAGAAGCAGTATTGACTAGTTCCATTAAAAATCTCATCCAAGTCTCATTAACCAGAAGAATGATGGCTACAATATGGGGTACAAAAGCGTTATCTCTGGGGGTGCTCTTCTGCTTGTGTGTTTGCCTGCAGAGTGTTTCCATGTTAACTTTACACACTGCTTTTTTTGGCTGAGGTTTTTGTGTATGAAAACTCTAGGGGCAAAATTCACACATCAGTGAAGGGGCCAAGTGTAGCTGAACCACTTCAGTTCTGCTGCATGGGCAGGGCAGCTGTTGAGAGATTATATAAAAGGGTCTATGTGCATGGCATAGTTGGCACGTAGACCAGTATAGATGGAGAATATGGGGCATGTGAGCAGATTGCTCTGAACAGAATAGTTGTAGTCAGAGTATAGTCCAGTTTTATACCGTACTTGAGAATTGGATTTACTGGTACTAGAAACAAGAATTAAACAACATAAATCTCAACCTGAGTTTTCTGCCCAAGTTTGATGTTTCTAAGGTTTCCTGCAGATGCCATTAATTCGACCTTCCTTATATCCCTGTAGCGTTAACAAGCCCCACTTGCAACAAAGAGTGAGCAGAATTTATTCAGCAGCTTTATGCCAGGTCCAATACCAGCTAGATAGGGTGGATCAACAGGAGAGCCCCATTAGTATTGTCACAGGGTGGAAAGGGGAGAGAGGAGAACATTTTGTCTGAGACTATACAGACTTACTGGTCACATATCATATGGAGGCTGTACAGAAATTACCTGTTTGACTGGAGAAGTAGTTGTGGTAGGGTTACAGGCTGCCCTGCACCCACCTACTGATTGGTAGATAAATTCTCATGTAGTTCCTCTGTACAGAGCCCATTTACTCAGGCTTTTTGCAGGAGGAGGAGAGGAGTAAATTTTAACCAGAATGAATAGCCCAATGGTGCTCTTAGGCAATGAAAGAAGATAGCATCAGGACTGAAGTATATAGTTCCGGTTTCTTGTAATTTGTTTTGGTTCATGAATCATAGATTATCATACAATTTCAATAAAAACTCACTGATCTTTCTTTATTATCTTTGTTAATGTGAGGTTTTCTTGATTTTATTTTAAGAAACATTGTGACAGACAGAAATCTAATCTACGAATACGCTTCAGGCCTTCCCTTTTCCAACATGTTGGACTGCACTCCTCCCTAGCAGGAAAGATCCAGAAACTCACGGTTAGTAGCTAAAACTTCCCTGCCCATCCAGATCAGACAGAATTGATAGGTGATTTTTCATCAGATGAGAAAATTAACTTTGTTATAGTTTAGCATTTTCAAGTATAATATATTATACTCTAGTTGGAATTAAGCCTGATTAAAGCTTGCTACCATAGAATAGAAGAATGTTCAGCTCAACTCATATATTTTTATACAACTTCTGCATATAGTCTCTCATTTTAAATCTCTAACCTTTTATCTGTAATACTGTGACCTTTTAATTAATCAATACAGGGTTTGAGATGTACAAGGGAGAAAATGGATAATACATTAGTTGCCCTTTGTTTTCCATTTGCTTTTAAGTACTAGCAAAATTAGCCACTAAGGAAAAGAGACTGCCTGACCAGCCTGATAGCATGTTTGTCTTTCTTTCAATTAGGATAAAGACTTCCTGAAACCATTATTACATAAAATTCATGTGAATCCACCCGCGGAAGTTTCTACATCTTTAAAAGTCTACCAAGGACATACACTGGAAAAAACCTATATGGGAGAGGATTTTTTCTGGGCTGTTACACCAATTGCGGGGGATTATATCCTATTTAAATTTGACAAACCAGTCAACGTAGAAAGGTTAGTAATCACTTGTCTTTTGGTCTCACAGCTAAAGATGCTTGCTGAGCAAGTATGCTTGAGGATAGAATTGAGGAAATAATAAATTAAACATAATGAAAAAGTAATTTCATACAAGGTATCAAATGAAATAGATACTTTGCAGTTCAGTTTAAAATGTGCTTCAATCAACTTTATTCGTTGTAGTTGACTCTGTATTTTATTTAGAATATTTTGCTACAAAATCTATTTTTGTAACCTTCTCCAGAAGTATAACACCACAGCCAGTACCCTGCCAGCAGTTAAAAAGACTGCCAAATTGAGTCTGTTCCAGTCGGTTGAAGGTGACTTTTTTTCAAGCCCTTTATCTTACTCAAACTTGATGTGTGTGGGTTTTTTATCTGCATCTGTGCTTGAATTTGTGATTTGCTACAGTCACACAGAGGAGTGAAAGTGACCTCTTCTATTTATTAACCTTTAGGCCAGCTAAGGCAAGGAAATACTACTTTTGCTTTTATTTTTTTAACAGAGTAATTTTAATTTTGTTAAGTTGCCACTGTCCTCTCTTTTAGTTATGTTGGAGTCTCTTTTGTTTGCTTATTTTCTTTTCCCCTTGTACACTAGCCCAAGACTTCAAAAAGAAATTTTTTGTTTAGGATATCTTTATATTCCCCTTATATTCTCCTTTCATGCACATTGTGCCTTTCTGCTGCCCCACTTCTGCAGACCCAGAGCCTTGCAGTGGTAACTACTACTATTGGAGTAATCTCACTAGATACTTTCCTTGTGGAGGATATCTCAGGCTGTCAAGCTGCTCTTTCTGCCTTCTTGAAGTCAACCCAGTTGGTCAACTTCTTCCATGGATTGGCAGCAAGCTGAAGACTGAGTCAACACCTTAACCGATCTTGAAGATCTCAGATTCATTGAGTTTAGTATTTTCCCCACATGGTAATTTTTGCTCCAATGATTCTGACCAGTGAAATGCAGATCACTTGAGAGGTGAAAGAATTAAAAATTACAGTACTCTTCAGTTGCTTATAAAAGTCTTTTCTTCCAGTGTAGTTGGTAGGCCTGCATGGAATGTACCTTAAAGGGGGTACATACACCCCACTTTATCATATAAAAGTCAATACCTTTTATCTGTGGCAATAATATGAAATAGACACCTTTCAGCTGGAGAGTGTACATTCAGTGGTAGAAAGCAACAGAGGGTCCTGTGGCACCTTTGAGACTAACAGAAGTATTGGGAGCATAAGCTTTCGTGGGTGTGAACACCAAGGGAGGAGAAACTGTTTCTGTAGTTGGATAGCCATTCACAATCTTTGTTTAATCCTGAGCTGATGGTGTCAAATTTGCAAATGAACTGGAGCTCAGCAGTTTCTCTTTGTCCATTTATCCTCTTGCGTAGTGACTGTCCAGTTTGGCCAATGTACATAGCAGAGGGGCATTGCTGGCATATGATGGCATATATAACATTAGTGGACGTGCAGGTGAATGAGCCGGTGATGTTGTAGCTGATCTGGTTAGGTCCAGTGATGGTGTTGCTGGTGTAGATATGTGGGCAGAGTTGGCATCGAGGTTTGTTGCATGGGTTGGTTCCTGAGTTAGAGTTGTTATGGTGCGGTGCGTGGTTGCTGGTGAGGATATGCTTAAGGTTGGCAGGTTGTCTGTGGTCACTACGCAAGAGGATAAATGGACACAAGTCAGATATCAGGAATGGCAATATACAAAAACCTGTAGGAGAACACTTCAACCTCCCTGGCCACACAATAGCAGATGTAAAGGTTGCCATCTTACAGCAAAAAAACTTCAGGACCAGACTCCAAAGAGAAACTGCTGAGCTCCAGTTCATTTGCAAATTTGACACCATCAGCTCAGGATTAACTCAACTGCTAGCAGAGCAACTCACCCTCCCTGATTGAACTAACCTCGTTATCTCCACACTGATATATACCTGCCTCTAGAGATTTCCATTACTTGCATCTGAAGAAGTGAGGTTCTTACCCACGAAAGCTTATGCTCCCAATACTTCTGTTAGTCTCAAAGGTGCCACAGGACCCTCTGTTGCTTTTTACAGATTCAGACTAACACGGCTACCCCTCTGATATTCAGTGGTAGGTTTCACTGCTCTACAGCCAAAATGCTTCTGAAATAAATGTAGTCAAACTTTACTAATTCTGGGTCACTGAGAACGAAAATGATGCTTAAAATGGTTATTGGCTCTAATTTTCAAGATATGCTATTGGGTCAGTATATACGACCCTTGACTTGAGAATGGCGGGAGGATAAGTGAGTTATAAAGGGAAGCGATCTCAATTTAAACCAGAAATGACTAAAATACATCTTTGACTGGATCTATGAATAAATCTATGACTGGGTTTGGGCAGTACTTGCTTTTTGCGTCATTCATGCTATGAATTGCATCATGTTATTCCTAGAAGTCATGGATGATGCAATCATAATGAAGCTTACATCACTCTGCTGAACAAATTGCCCTATATCAGCTCTAGAAATCATACAGTGTCGTGCTCTCTTATTTGTCTCGGTGTTTGATTTTGCAAAGGGACACATTTCTGTTTAGCCAAAGTGAGGAGAGATGCCTCGTACTTGTGTGAACAGTGCAGATAACTTCTGCTATGTTTGTGGTGAAATGACTTTTGCATCACAAAAGCACATTATAACCACTATGGTTAAGAAAACCTATTACCTTTATTTTGGCTGCAAAATTGGAGATCAGGACAAGAGGTGGGCCCCACACATATGCTGCAACCCGTGTGCAACAAATCTTCGCCAGTGGTTGAACAGGAAAAGGAAATCTATGCCTTTTGCAGTGCCAATGATTTGGAGAGAGCCAACAGATCATACCAGCAATTGTTACTTCTGCATGGTGCCTCCAGTTGGGAAAGGTGTGTCAAAGAAGAAAAAGTGGACTGTGCATTATCCAAACATTCCATCGGCTATACGCCCAGTACCCCACGGAGAAGGACTGCCGGTTCCTGATGCACCAGAATCATTCTCGCTTGAGTCAGACGAGGAAGAGGATGAAACTTCTGGTCCTGAACCATCAATGTCACAGGACCCACATTTTCTCCCATCCTCCTCCTCTGAACCACACCTCAGAACACAAGGTGAACTGAATGACCTTGTCAGGGATTTGGCACTACCCAAGAGTAAGGCAGAGCTGTTGGGCTCCAGACTACAGCAGTGGAATCTCCTGGCAGGTGATGTTAGGGTTTCCATGTTCCGTGACCGTCAAAAGGATCTTGTCCCATTCTTCTTCATGGAAGGTGATCTTGTAGCCTGCAACAACATCGATGGTGTGATGGCAGCCCT